>NW_026719745.1:0-72690 GCF_029784015.1 Lycium ferocissimum
TGTGTTTGTAAAAAAAAGGTTTGTATAACTGGTTACGCCCAAGCAAAAACTTTATTATTGTTTTTAAAATTATTGGTATTGAGTTTAAAAAAAAAAATTTGATGTGTGAAATTTAACGGGTTCGCTCGACCCAAATGGGAGTGGGGTTTTCCATCACGTCCCTGGGAAAATTTGGGGGCGTGACTTTTCCAATCTTTATTGACCACAAGTGTCAAAGCTCGATGTCACAAAAAAATTATTTTATCAATAAATATCGGATTCCTACTAAAACATCTAGATACAAAAGCGTTATATATATAAAGAGGAAGATAGAGTTATTAATTACAGTAAAATTGTTAACATCCCATGATGTTAGTTTCAATATTTGCTCGACACCTTAACAAAAACATTGCTAACACTCGAGCTAGACTACGATAGCGAGTGCATAACATTCCTAGAAAAATAATGAGCTTGTGCGTCTTCTAAACTTCCATCTTGACTTGTCAAATTCAATCTTCAAAACACTGTAAGTACAAAAAAATTTTGGAAAGACTTGAATAACTATTGGTAAGATAAGATATATAAATTCTACACTAGCGAGTTATCGCTTACCCCAAAAGCAATCTAACAAATTCATTAGGTGTTATCCAGCAAAATCATCGATCTTGCCAAGTATAAGAAAAATTAATT
The DNA here is from genome assembly GCF_029784015.1 of Lycium ferocissimum. Taxonomy (NCBI): domain Eukaryota; kingdom Viridiplantae; phylum Streptophyta; class Magnoliopsida; order Solanales; family Solanaceae; genus Lycium; species Lycium ferocissimum. Next base: position 670 of record NW_026719745.1, read on the forward strand.
AGAAAATTTTCGAGATGCATTAACCAAGAATCAAAGTCTATTTTAAAACGCAACTAAAACAATAACTATGACAAGCATAATGGAAGTGTTTAAACTTAAGGCATTGTTTCCCGTGGCAAAGTTAGAAATATAAAGAAAAAACCTTGACGGCTCCCCGCGGAGCTTTGAGCTCTTTTCGGCCTTTCATGGCCTCTTGGGCCATAGAACGACAATGGTATTATCCTATGCGTACATTGAAGTGGGATCCTTAGTTTAATCTTTGAGGAAGATACTACTATAACCATTGCATGGATCTCGTTTCAACCACTAGCACCTAATTATTTTGGCCAATCTCGGCTCTTTTCTATGGCGGCTGACAATAGGGAAGCCTTTGATGTTGGATATGGCTACTAAGAATAAGACAAGGCCAAGTTATGCTAGAGTAGAGGTAGAAGTTGACTTGCTTGTTAATCATCCTAAAAGTGCACGGTTCGGGTTATTCCTAATACAAGTTTGGTGCAATCAAGGCTAAATGGGCGAGAATACATTATGATTTCATGCCCAAGGATAGCAAGAATTGTTGTTTACAAGGTCATGATGAGGCAGGCTGCTAGAAAATTCATCCTGAATTGTTAAGGATTTGTACAAGTGGAAAGATGCCAAGGGAAACAAGCAGGTGAAGAGCAATGGTGATGGACAAAAATAAGGTGCACAAGCTATGGATACGGCACTTGTCTCGGGTGGTACGGAAAGGAAGTGCAAGCGATAGTTCTAATACTAATGATGTGCAAACTACTAATAAGTTTGCTGATTTAGAGGAAGGGAATGAATATCATGTGGAGGAGGCAGGTACTTCAAAGCAACTTGTTGCAGTGAAGGAATCAGTGAAGACAAATGCAGATGTTATGTAGAAGCAATTAATTCAAGTACCTGATACTTTTGTGGCTCAGGTTTATACAGATCCCAAGTCGACTAATAATAATACTAAGTCGACTACAGTTGATAAAAATCAAGCAGTGCATGGTGTGCAAGGCAATGTTGCACCACTGGTAAAGGATGTTTCTCCTGTTGTTCTTTGGTGGAAGTGGAGATCATATAGAGGATGCGGGTGTTCTTGTGGTTAGTATCTTGCAAATTGAGGTTGCAGTTCCTATTGATGAGAACATTACTATGAAGTAGCTTAATGTGAATGCCAAGGTATTCATTCCAAAGAAGATTATCATGCCACCTGGGGGCACGAAAACTTGGGTTGAAAAGGCATTTTCTAATCCAATTGTTGTCCCTACTAATCAGACTTGTCAAGAAATTCCTTCCAATACTCTTGTTGCTACGATATTAGTACTACTAATAAAGTTGAAGATGTGAAAGTGAGGAAAGAGTGTTATAGAGTGATCAAGTGGAGGAAGATAAGGTTCTGTCAAGAATGTTGAGCATGATCTTGTGCGGGATCCTCTGCATGTTGATATACACACTCGGACTTCATTAGTAGTTCAACAACAACGGTCTTCTAAAAAGCATGGCATTCGGTGGTTGATCCTAAGGCTAAAGGAAATTTGCATGTTGTTACATCAGCGATGACAATACACAAAAAGCGGACAAGGAGAGCGAGACGTTGACATATCTTTTGCATATCAAGATCCCAATAGAAGCTGAAGTGGAATTGCACAAGGATAATGCAAATCAAAAAGGCAAGTTCTCACTTTGCAAAAAAGCAATCCAATACTAAGAAGCATGATGGGACTCCTACGGGTGGTAAAATACATGGTACTAGTCGGTTGGATCAGCTTAGTGCTAATTCACAAGTTCGGAAGCTTCAAGTGGAAATTTGCAAACGATATAACGGAGAGTATTCTTAAGGCAATTACTCGAAACAACAACAAGAAGGTATTCTTGCAAAGCCCCAAAATAATTTACCAGTGGCAATATCATCTATTATATGTTCCCAACTAAAAAAAATTCCATCGGCTGTAGGTGTTAATTCTTTTAAACTTCCACTAAAGTCTCTTGTAAATCAAGAAGTATTCCAAATCAAGTGAGACTTTGAACTCTTTCTGGTTCCAAACCAGGCATTACAAAAACTAAACTAGAAACACATATATAGGCAACAAGATTTAACAACAATAAGACTTCTTCCATTTAGTAGAAAATTATTTTTTATCTACCTTCAATAAAGCTTTTTCCATCATCATAGCAGCAATTCCACTTTCATTAATAATAATTCCTTAGATTTAGAGCTAGAGCTAAGGGTGTTCACGTTCTGTTTGCTATCTTTATAACCGAAGTTTAAACATGAAATTACAACTATGTTCATCGAAGCAAAACAACAAATGTTATAGACTTTGAACCGAAATTGCCACAAATATATAGGAGCTAGTGAAAAGGATAACAGTAGCACCAACTATATATATAAGAATAAACGAACTTTGAACTTAAAGATGCGGGAAACGCGAACCATAAAGAAGGCTATCGGTCTTCCTCAAAATTCTTCAATAAAAGCATTTATTTTGCCTTTGTAAAGTTGTAACCGACTTAATGAAAACTCTTCGGTACTCTTTTGTATGCACTTCTTAATTGTGCACACAAGAATTTAAGGCATCACCACTTATATTAAAGATTAGATTTCAAATACAGCCCAACCATGACCAGGTATCACAAATAAGCTAAAATAGATATGATATGCTAGAGAAACAAGGTAAAAAACAAAAATGACAAACACACATGTCAAACAAATCACGGAGTAATAGCAATCTTTTAGAGCATGTACGGAGCTAGAAACAAGCATCATTAGTGGTGAGGTCAAGCAACTGCTAGAATCAGTGTAAGATAGAAATTGACTATACGCAAATCAACAAACTAAATTAAAAAGTCGTGTATATTGTTACTAACTTGGTTAGCAGACAAAAACAATGGTCATTCAGTTGAAACGAGCGATGTCGTAGGCGGGACATATGATTGTTGAGCGGCAAAGAATTCTTTTATTTTCTTAATTTCGTTCATCTCATCTTCTAAGGCAGACAAGCAATCATTCGAGGATTTATTTTTCTCATTCAAGGATTTGTTTTCTTCTTGAGTCGAACGTAGCACAGACAACAATTCAGCCTTTGAAGAGGTTCCACCTTTCAAGTCTTTCGCCTTTACTCCACCCCCAAAGCCAAATACATGGCTACGAGTTTGAGGTCCACAACATTTTTTGACAATCTCTATGATAGATAGAGATGGCTCCGATTAAACCATTTCTTCGATCTGAGCCTGCAAAACATATAAAAGAACATTTTCTATCAGAACTATGATACTATCAAGTAATTTACATCTTTAGTATACCAAACATACATGTTTTTTAATTGCTTCCGATTCAACAAGCTTGTTATCTTCTTACGAGTCTCAAAGAAAACAGTCCCCAAATCTGGTGGATTGCCATATTTCCCGCCCTTTACATCAAAAGCAAACATGTCAAATAACATCTCAAAAATATTTCCTCTAGGAAAATAGAAATTTTATGTTAATACCTTTTGATAAATAATCTCTCGAATAGGCTTGCTACCAATATGATGAGGCATCTTCAACTTAGCTCGATTTGCTGCATTCCTGTTGCTTCTCACCTATATGTGTGAAATAATAAAGCTTAGATGTAATAATTGTAATAAACTTAAAAAATATACATAGATTAGTTTTCAAGTATAGTGGAAAAAAGATATCTAGTCTTTGCAGAGGGGAATTAGGCTACAGATGATTGGGTGAAATAGACTAGTAAGTCACTAGACAAACCTGAAAACTTTCTGAAGTAAAATGTTCTTTTACTAACCACTCCCATTCTTTCTTGTCTACTCCCTTTGGCATATTCTTAAGAGCCTGTTGGATTGGATTATTTTTCACATATTGTGCATGCAAGTATCCTCTCCATTTGTTCCATAACTCTTTCATCCATTCCAAGACATGATCACGATGATCATTCATGTCAGGACTCTCAAATTTATCCTAAAATAATCAAAACATGGGTTGAGTTAATGCATTTACAAGACACTATCAACAAAGTGATGTTGTTCATGTATTTATATTAGTTCAGTTCTTTTTTGGTTCTTTTTTTACAATAGTTTCTTGTTCATTCTTGAACTCATCTTATATACATTTAAAAGAAGAGCTATATACAATTGCACATTAAAAAAAAAAAAAAGAGCCATGTCCAAGATTTTTATTGGCTTATGTATAATCTGTATCAAAAAATGTAGTTGGCAAAGCTTTATAACTGTGGGGTTTACCATAAAGAATTGCTTAAGATAAAGGCCATAAAGAGCTTGAAAGCTGGAAAAAAATACTTTTATTCCGACTCTGGCCGCATTTAAGAAAATAAAAGTACTCGTGCATAGAAACTGAAATCGCCATTAAAAAATATATACACATTCATCGAAATAAACATCTATGCACATTTTTATTGAAAAATTTAACAGAAATATGTAAGTTCATATTAAGTTCAGATTTAGTCTTTAAAATCACGGATCCGTCTCTGTTAAAAGCACATAATCCAACAAAAAAAGGCATTTCGAAACAAAACTCTCATGTATGATGCAGTTCTAAATAAATGATGACGCTTAGCCTGAAAGTCGAACAAATCCAAGAAAGGGACATTTCAGTTCCCACATGTTGATTTTGCTTCAGCTACTAAAACACAAGGAGATTTGAAGCACCATATTATTAACAGGCAAAAAGAAGCAGAAACACGTTTTCTCTGATGAAAGTTTTAGTAGTCCGGAACCTAATTTTTAAAATATTCCACCTGAATGGCATAAGTCTAAACATTTTAACTAGGAAATCAGTTCATCATAGAACCTTTCTGGTGTGAAAATACTGCACTGTTCAAGCTAGTTCTTAGTAGAACCTTTGGATTTTAATTTTTTAACTCACTAACACTGTTTTTAGAACTAACTATTTATAAAACCTTTCTTAATCTTTAGCAAAATGAATGCAGATCAAAATATTAAGGCTAATCACCAAATGGATTTAGCCGAAATGCACAAGAAGAGGTCCAAAAGCACAGTCATACTTTGTACTACATTTGTTACCTCAACAGCTGCCCATATATGATTCAATTTTTCTTTCTTAATATCATTCCACGATGGAACTCCCAACGGACACATATTACGATCACGAATTATTCTTCCCAAGTGGCTCGAAAATAGGTTGCTATTAGTTCCAACAGTTCGATTATTGTAAAAAGTTACTTTCAGTTTTTGTCCAACTTCAAGTGATGCAACTTCTTTACACTTGTTCCTACCCCAAACTCTTTTTACCTTTCTAGGATTAGATGAATCTACATCTGCATAATTTGGTTAAAACTACAGCAATAAAATTCGGTTCTTCAAATTAATAACACATGGATTCAAAATATCATACTTGTTTCAACTAATTGGGAGTGTTGCATAACTTGATCAGTAGATGGTGGCAATGAAATATTGGTTTGCATATGCTCTTTCTCAAGAATCAAGGGTTTTTTTATCCCTTGTTCGCATTCCTTGACTAGAAGACATGGCAGAATTTGATCTTGTGGTTTTAGGAGTTTGCATACTTTGATTAGCATCAATAGCACTCGTGTGGAGAGATTCCACCTCATTTTTAGAAACTTCTAAAGAGGAGCACAAAGATCTAGTTGTTTGCTCCTGTCCCTTCCCTATAGCACCTGGCGAAGAAATCATATTAGTAAAAGCATGGATATTTAATTTCAGTTATATATGCAATTACAGACACAACAGATTTAATTTGAAAAAACTTACTTGTTTCAATTTTTTGGGTATATTGATTAACTTGATCAGTAGATTGAGGCAATAGACTATCAATTTGCATATACTCTTTCTTAAGAACTACGAAATTTTTGTGTATTGTAGAGTTTTTAAGACCTTGTCCTCGTCCCTTCCCGGTAGCACCTGCAGAAAAGAAATCATATTAGTAAAAGCTTAGGAATTTAGTTTGAGTTATACATGCAATTAAACACAGGTGTAAGTTTTCTCTTGGCGTATGATCAGTTGACCGCTATTGTGCGCCACCATCGGGAAAATGGCATGGGGAAGTGTTAAATCCTGGAAATTTTCCGTTAACGTACAAGGAATAGACTAACGAAGGGCATGACGTATACGATATTTTGATAAGTAAGAAATAGCATTTGATGATCCTAATCGAGATTTCAAAGACATTTGAGGTAAGGGAAGGAAGTTGTTAATGAAAGCAAGGGATGTGTTGTGTGTCGGGTAAGATTTACGAGTGTCAAGTTAATGATGGCTTAATGATGTTTTGGGGAAGAGTGATAACGACCCTTAGATTGGTATTGAGGTGTTAAACAAGTGTTAAGAAGGTTCCATAAGGATTGGAGATCAAACGAGTCGATGAGAACGAACTTCAAAAACCTGGGCATTATACGGCCAAACATACTGGTCGTATAAAACATACGGACCATATGTACAATCTTATGTTCTGCCCAGAATGAGGGTCTTCACTTTACCAAACATACGGTCCAGACATACGGTCGGTATAAAATATACGGACCGTATGTTGGTCCATATGTTCGTGTCGGGTCAGATATTAAAATGATATAAGGACCCTCTCTCTCATTTAATTCATTTCATTTCTCTTCTCCACAACTCAAGAACCCTCTAGAATCCTCTCCACTCTTCATCCACAAGAACCCAAGAGAAAATTTTGATCAACTTCATCAAACCAACAAAATTAAGTGTATGAAATTCATTAGAGTTCATTCAAGTCAAGAAATCCCATTGGAAGTGAACTAGGGCTTTGGTGCAAGAAGAGTATTTACACTCAAGGCTTGTTCCTACACTATCTAAGGTAAGTTTTATGGTATTTTCATATTGTTTAAGGTATTGAGAAGTTGAAACACTTGGATTGTACAAGGATATAGAAAATGGGTCATGAATGTGGGAATAGTGTCATTTTTGAGTAGTAGTTTGAAGTGAATCATGAATATTGATATGCTATGATTGTAAGTAGGTTATGAATGACATTTAGAACATGGGATAAGTATTATATGTGAGAAAATGCAATAGTGAACTATGACCATGATTATGGAGAAATTGAAGTGAAATTGAGAAATGTGGATAATGTAGATGAATAATGATTGTTGCCTATGTTATTGTGAATGTTGTTATGGATGATTGGGAGTTGATATGTTATATGAGGAAAGTTGTATAAACAAAGGAAATGCTGCCCAATTTTTTCTAGCATTAGTAAGCACGTACATATAATCGATTAGCTAATGTTAATGCGAATTCTCTTGAAGGTAGAAACGTGGGCATTGAAGGAGAACGAGCAAGCGATAGAATAGTTAAACGAAAAAGGTATGTAAGGCTAGTCCTTTCTTTCTAAGGCATGACTCCATGGCATGAATTTTCCTACATTTCCATGACTTTTCTACGCATCAGAAATTATGAGTCTATGGTTATAAAGAGCTTTTCATAGGATAAAGAAAAGAGATACGATGTGAGCATGATGATGATGACTATGAGTTGAGCCTAAAAGTTCTAAAGTCCATGATATGTTAATTCCGTAAAGTTCTTGCTATGAATACGATATGATGTTTCCACAATCTAATGATCCTAAATATAGTTCCATTGATGTTTTCCTTATGTGCACTCACCTTATAATGTTAATTCCTCCAAGGTGAGATCTAACGATTATGATCACTCTATAATGCAATCGGGGGTTTACGACCTTATGTCACCCCGACATAGCTATAGTTGCCTTCAAGTTCTAATGTATGTTTTGGTGATAAATGTATAATGATGCTAAGTTTTGATAAGTCTATGATATGCACGATGACATAATTCCACCGCGCCTAAATGGCCGGACATGTCACCGCGAAGGCGGGCTGCTTGTGATTCCACCGTGCCCAAATGGCCGGACATGTCACTGCTAAGGCGGGCTGCTTATGATTCCACCGTGCCTAGAAGGCTGGACATGATCAACACTAGTGGGCGGCATATGATAGTTACCCGGGCGCGGGTTAACGATGATGATGTATATATAATATGATGACGTACACGCTATGGTAATACATATGATATGCTTATGTATATTATATGTATGAAATGTATCCACACTTAAAAAGTACGCAGGTTATATCTTCATCCTATGCCTTATGATTTCTCTATTATGTTCATTTCATTCATGCCTTACATACTCAGTACAATGTTCGTACTGACGTCCGTTTTCTTTGGACGTTGTGTTCATGCCCACAGGTAGACAGGGAGGTGATCTAGACTCGTAGGAGCTATTAGCTAACTTGAGAGCACTCCATTGTTCCGGAGGTGCCATTGATTATTCTTTTGTGTATATATATATATATATATATATATATATATATATATTAGGCACGACGGGGTCCTGTCTTGTCCCTATGTCTAGCACTCTAGTAGAGACTCGTAGATGCGTATGTGTGGGTAGTATGGTCTCACAGTTTCTCCTCGTATGTATATATTATTTTGATAGCCGAAGGGCTTATGTATATAAAGGTAAATATGTTTCAAATGAAAATAGTTTTTCTATGATTATGAGCATAAGAAATATGAATGAACGCACGATGAGTAATGGAATGAGTGGTGCTCGGTGGTCAGCCCCGGGTACCCATCATGGAACTAGTCGGGTCGTGACAAAGTGGTATTAGAGCAGTTCAGTCCTAGGAAGTGTCTACGAGCCGTATCTAGTAGAGTCTTGTTTATAGTGTGTTGCGCGCCACGGTAATAAACAGGTGGCTACAGGGCATTTAGGAAAAATGACCATTCTTCTTCTTATGAGATCGTGCGATAGAGCCGTGTATATGATTTTCTCCTCCCTAATAGTGTGTTATGATTTCAGAAATGCCACCAAAGGGAAAAGCTACAGCCCCCCAAAAGGGCAAGACTACGATGAAAAGGCAGGTAGAAAGAGAGCCGCCAATGAATGTAGAAGAGGGTGAATCACATAATGAGGCTCCGTCTAATGCTTCTTCCACCCCGCCTATTACAGAAGAACAAGAAGGAGCTTCAGCTCCAGCTCCTATGCCTCCAGTTCCTCCACCGGCTACTTCGGGTCAATAAGTCACTGAGGCTATTCATCTATTGACGCAGTTAGTTGCCGCCCAGGCACAGTGGCAGAATGCGGGTCCAAGTGATCGGTCAGCTAGTACCAGAGCCCGTGATTTCATGAGTTTGAATCCTCCGGAGTTTTTCGGGTCAAAGCTAGATGAAGATCCGCAAGGCTTTATTGATGAAATGTTGAGGACATTGAAGATTATTCATGCCTCCGAAACTTAATCTGTGGAGTTGGCATCTTATAGACTCCGAGATGTGGAGGTATTATGGTACAATAATTGGATGTCATCAAGAAAAGAGAATGCGCCTCCTCCCGTTTGGCAAGAATTTGTAGATGCTTTCATCCGCCACAATTTGCCACCCGAGGTCCGCTGAGCTAGAGCGGATAGATTTTTAAATTTGAAACAAGGAAATATGAGTGCTCGGGAGTATAGCCTTCAGTTTAATTCATTGGCTAGATATGTCCCGACTATGGTGGCCGATATGGGAGATAAGGTGCATAGGTTTGTGAGTGGCTTAGGGGCATATTTATTTAAGGATTACTTGACTGCTTCGTTGCAAGATGGGATGGATATTTTCCACATTCAAGCCCATGCCCAGAATTTAGAAGGACAACAACATCCGCAAAGGGGTGATCGTGATATTGATAGAGGGCAAAGCAAGAGGGCCAGATCTATGGGGGCAGGTAGTGATTATAGAGGGGGATCAAGGCAGGCATATTCTAGACACTCAGGCCAGTCGGCGACTAGTGCACCTCCACGATTTGCAGGTAGGAGATTTGATCGCTCCATTCCTTCAGGATAGGGTCAGAGTTCGAGAGCTTCAGGTTCCCAGTTTGGGGGTGATTATAGCCAGATAACCAGTCTCACGATGTAATCAGTGTAGGAAATTACACTCGGGGCCATGTCGCCAGGGCGCAGATGCTTGCTATGTTTGTGGACAGACTGGACACTTAATGCGTGATTGTCCCTCGAGGTATGGTAGAGGTGGAGTTCAGCCCACAGGATCAGCAGCTGGTTCTTCTTCAGTACGCCCGATAGGGCAGACTCCCCAGATCCTAGTAGGCCGAGGTAGAGGCCGAGGGGGAGCATCTACTTTAGGTGCCACTCAGCCCCGCATATATGCTTTAGCCGGACGATAGGATCTTGAGTCCTCCCCGGATGTGGTTACAGGTACATTATCCGTATTTTCCTATGATGTGTATGCATTGATAGATCCGGGTTCTACCCTATCTTATATTACTCCATGTGTTGCTGGTCGTATTGGGGTAAAACCCGAGCCAATTAAACCCTTTGAGGTATCTACTCCGGTTGGTGATCCCGTGATAGCTAGACAAGTGTACAAAAATTGTGTAATTGTGATATGTGGCCACTAGACTAAAGTTGATTTAGTTGAACTGGAAATGTTAGATTTTTATGTGATTATGGGTATGGATTGGTTGGTCTCATGTTATGCTAATGTTGATTGCTGAATGAAAGTAGTTCGATTTCAATTTCTGGGAGAGCCCGTGCTTGAATGGAAGGGTAATACCGCATCTCCAAGAGGTAGGTTTATTTCCTACCTTAAGGCAAGAAAGATGATAGCTAAGGGCTATATTTATCACTTAGTCCGAGTTCATGACACCGAAGCAAAGTCGCCAACTTTCCAATCCGTTCTGGTAGTGAATGAATTTCCAGATGAACTTCCAGGCCTTCCTCCGGAAAGAGAAATTGATTTCACTATTGATATGTTGCCGGACACCGAGCCTATTTCTATTCCTCCTTACCGGATGGCTCTGGCAGAATTGAAAGAGCTAAAGGCACAGTTAAAAGATTTGCTGTAGAAGGGGTTTATTAGACCCAGTTCATCACCGTGGGGAGCACCCGTCCTATTTGTAAGAAAGAAAGATGGTTCCTTACGAATGTGCATCGATTATAGGCAGTTGAATAAGGTGACTATAAAGAACAAATATCATCTCCCCATGATTGATGATTTGTTTGATCAATTACAAGGTGCCAAGTGGTTTTCCAAAATAGACTTGAGGTCAGGTTATCATCAAGTGAGAGTTAAAGAAGAAGACATTCCCAAAACAGCTTTCAGAAAGAGATATGGCCATTACGAATTTCGAGTGATGTCATTTGGGTTAACTAATGCTCCGGCAGTGTTCATGAATCTAATGAATAATGTATTCAGGCCTCTCTTGGATTTATTCATAATAGTATTCATTGACGATATTTACGGTATACTCTCGCACAGAATCAGAACATGCAGACCATTTACGTATTGTTCTTGAAATTCTTCGAACTCGGGAGTTGTCTGTAAAAATTTCAAAGTGCGAGTTTTGGCTGAATTCTGTGACATTTTTGGGTCATGTTATTTTAGATGATGGCATTCGAGTTAATACTCAGAAAATTGAGGCTGTGAAGACTTGGCCAAGGCCTACGACGCCTACAGAAGTCCGTAGTTTTTTGGGATTGGCAGGTTACTATAGAAGGTTCGTAGAGGGATTTTCATCTATTTCAGCCCCATTGATGAAGCTAACCCAGAAGTCAGCTAAATTTCAGTGGAATGATGCTTGTGAACGCAGCTTTCAAGAGTTGAAGGACAGATTAACCTCAGCTCCAGTCTTAACACTTCCAGAAGGGCCAGATGGTTATGTTGTATATTGTGATGCTTCCGGTGTTGGGTTAGGATGTGTGTTAATGCAGCATGGTAAAGTCATCGCTTATGCTTCGAGACAGCTGCGGAAACATGAAAAGAACTACCCAACTCATGATCTTGAATTGGCTGCAGTTATTCATGCATTAAAGATGTGGAGACATTACTTGTATGGTGTGCATCGATATCTATACAGATCACAAGAGTCTTCAATACATTTTTAAACAGAAGGAGTTGAATATACGGCAGAGGCGGTGGCTAGAATTATTGAAAGATTATGATGTGAGTATTTTATACCACCCCGGAGAGGCAAATATAGTAGCTGATGCGCTTAGCTCGCGTCGATCGATGGGCGGTTGTTGGTGTGAAGTTCCTCCAGAAAAGAAAGAATTAATTCATGAGCTCCACCAACTAGCTAATCTTGGAGTACGTTTAATTGATTCAGGTAGTGCAGGGATTGGTATTAATAATCCCACAGTTTCGTCCTTGAATATGGAAGTGAAAGAGCGTCAATATGAAGATCCTCAGTTGAGCCATTATAGAGACACATTTCATGAAAAAGAGAAGTCTCCATTTGAAACTTCTATGGATGGAATTCTTAGATACCGAGGTAGGCTATGTGTTCCGAATGTTGCAGAATTGCATCGCCGAATCCTAGAAGAAGCTCATTTTTCTCGGTATTCTATTCATCCAGGAACGACAAAGATGTATCATGATCTCAAGTTAATTTATTGGTGGGATGGAATGAAGAAAGACATAGTAGAATTTGTGGCTCAATGTCCAAATTGCCAGCAAGTGAAAATCGAACATCAAAAGTCAGGAGGATTATTGCAAGCAATGGAGATCCCTACTTGGAAATGGGAAGTGATCAACATGAATTTTATTGTGGGATTACCTCGTTCCCGAAGCAAGTATGATTCCATATGGGTAATCGTGGACAGACTATATAATATAGACTCATTTTCTTCCTATCAGAACCACATACTCAGTAGAAGATTATGCAAGGTTGTATCTCAAGGAGATTGTGAGGCTCCATGGTATTCCGATATCCATTATCACAGATAAAGGAGCGCAATTTACAGCCAAGTTCTGGAAATCTTTCCAAGAAGGTTTAGGTACTCAAGTAAGGCTCAGCACAACATTTCATCCGCATCGATAGGCAAGCCGAACGTGCCATTCAGACCGTGGAGGATATGCTACGAGTATGTGTTCTAGATTTCGATGGTAGTTGGGATGACCACTTACCTCTAATTGAGTTTGCATATAATAATAGCTACCATTCCAGTATTCAAATGGCTCCGTATGAAGCTTTATATGGAAGGAAGTGCAGGTCTCCAATTGGATGGTTTGAAATAGGAGAAGTACAACTAATGGGCCCTGAGTTGATCCAACAAGCAGTGGAAAAAGTCAAGGTGATCCGAGATCGATTGTTGACAGCCCAAAGTTGCCAAAAATCTTATGCGGACAACCGCTGGCGAGATTTAGAATTTCAAGTTGACAACTGGGTATTTTTGAAGGTGTCGCCAATGAAAGGGGTGATGAGATTTGATAAGAAAGGAAAGTTAAGTCCTCGATACATTGGACCCTATAAGATTATCCGCAAGATGGGTCAAGTAGCTTATGAATTAGACTTACCTCCAGAACTTGAATCAGTCCATCCATTTTTCCACGTTTCAATGTTCCGCAAGTGTGTTGGAGATCCTACGAGGATTGTTCCAATAGATGATGTTCAGGTGACAGAAAAGCTAGTCTATGAAGAAGTGCCCATTGCCATATTAGACAGGCAAGTACGGAGACTTCGAAATAAGGAAGTGGCCTTAGTTAAGGTCTTATGGCGAAATAACAACCGAGAAGAGATGACTTGGGAGGCGGAAGAGAAGATGAAGTCCATATATCCGCACTTATTTCAGCCCCCGGAAGAGATCCATGATGAGACATCGAGATTATGAGGTATGTATGTTTTCTTTTTATGCATATGGGTCATGTGTGGCCAACTTATATTGCTATTGTGTTGTGGCCCTGTGAGGCAATGTTATTATGGGCTGTTGTGACAGGATGGTAGTGCTATATTACAGGGGAAACTCTGGCGAAATTTTTATAGAATCCTCGATGACTTAACATTCGAGGACGAATGTTCCAAAAGGGGGGAAGAATGTTACATCAAGGAAATTTTTTGTTAACGTACAGTGAATAGACTAACGAAGGGCATGACGTATACGATGTTTTTATAAGTAAGAAATAGCATTTGATGATCCTAATCGAGATTTTAAAGACATTTGAGGTAAGGGAAGGAAGTTGTTAATGAAAGCAAGGGATGTGTTGTGTGTCGGGTAAGATTTATGAGTGTCAAGTTAACGGTGGCTTAGTGATGTTTTGGGGAAGAGTGATAATGACCCTTAGATTGGTATTGAAGTGTTAAACAAGTGTTAAGAAGGTTCCATAAGGATTGGAGATCAAACGAGTCGACGAGAACAAATTTCGGAAAGCTGGGCATTATACGGCCAAACATACTGGCCGTATAAAACATACGGGCCGTATTTCCAACCGTATGTTCTGCCAAGATTGAGCGTCTTCACTGGACCAAACATACGGTCCAGACATACGGTCAGTATAAAATATACGGACAGTATGTTGGTCCGCATGTTCGTGTCGGGTCAGATTCTAAAATGATATAAGGACTCTCTCTGTCATTTAATTCATTTCATTTCTCTTCTCCACAACTCAAGAACCCTCTAGAATCCTATCCACTCTTCATCCACAAGAACCCAAGAGAAACTTATGATCAACTTCATCAAACCAACAAAATTAAGTGTATGAAATTCATTAGAGTTTATTCAAGTCGAGAAATCCCATTGGAAGTGAACTAGGGTTTTGGTGCAAGAAGAGTATTTCCACTCAAGGCTTGTTCCTAAACTATCTAAGGTAAGTTTTATGGTATTTTCATGTTGTTTAAGGTATTGAGAAGTTGAAACACTTGGATTGTAGAAGGATATAGAAAATGGGTCACGAATGTGGGAATAGTGTCATTTTTGAGTAGTAGTTTGAAGTGAATCATGAATATTGACATGCTATGATTGTAAGTAGGTTATGAATGACATTTAGAACATGGGATAAGTATTATATGTGAGAAAATGCAATAGTGAACTATGACCATGATTATGGAGAAATTGAAGTGAAATTGAGAAATGTGGATAATGTAGATGAATGATGATTGTTGCCTATAGTATTGTGAATGTTGTTATGGATGATTGGGAGTTGATATGTGATATGAGGAAAGTTGTATAAACAAAGGAAATGCTGCCCAATTTTCGCTAGCATTAGTAAGCTCGTACATATAATCGATTAGCTAATGTTAATGCGAATTCTCTTGAAGGTAGAAACGTGGGCATTGAAGGAGAACGAGCAAGCGATAGAATAGTTAAACAAAAAAGGTATGTAAGGCTAGTCCCTTCTTTCTAAGGCATGACTCCATGGCATGAATTTTCCTACATTTCCATGACTTTCCTACTCATCGGAAATTATGAGTCTATGGTTATAAAGAGATTTTCATAAGATAAAGAAAAGAGATACGATGTGAGCATGATGATGATGACTATGAGTTGAGCCTAAAAGTTCTAAAGTCCATGATATGTTAATTCAATAAAGTTCTTCCTATGAATACGATATGATGTTTCCACAATCTAATTGGCCTAAATATAGTTCCATTGATGTTTTCCTTATGTGCACTCACCTTAAAACGTTAGTCCCTCCAAGGTGAGATATAACGATTATGATCACTCCATAATGCAATCGGGGGTTTACGACCTTATGTTACCCCGACATTGCTATAGTTGCCTTCAAGTTCTAATGTATGTTTTGGGGATAAATGTATAATGATGCTAGTTTATGATAAGTCTATGATATGCACGATGATGTAATTCCACCGCGCCTAAATAGCCAGACATATCACCGCGAATGCGGGCTGCTTGTGATTCCACCGTGCCCAAATGGCCGGACATGTCATCGCTAAGGCGGGCTGCTTATGATTCCATTGCGCCTAGAAGGACGGACATGATCACCACTAGTGGGCGGCATATGATGGTTACCCAGACGGGGGTTAACGATGATGATGTATATATAATATGATGATGTATACGCTATGGTAATACATATGATATGCTTATGTATGATACATGTATGAAATTATCCACACTTAAAAAGTACGCAGGTTATATCTTCATCCTATGCCTTATGATTTCTCTATTATGTTCATTTCATTCATGCCTTACATACTCAGTACAATGTACGTACTGACGTCCGTTTTCTTTGGACGCTGTGTTTATACCCACAGGTAGACAGGGAGGTGATCCAGACTCCTAGGAGCTATTAGCTGACTTGAGAGCACTCCATTGTTTCGGAGGTGCCATTGATTATTATTTTGTGTATATATATATATATTTTGGGCACGACAGGGTCCTATCTCGTCCCAATGTCTAGCACTCTAGTAGAGGCTCGTAGATGCGTATGTGTGGGTAGTATGGTCTCACAGTTTCTCCTCGTATGTATATATTATTTTGATAGCCGAAGGGCTTGTGTATATAAAGGTAAATATGTTTCAAATGAAAATAGTTTTTCTATGATTATGAGCATAAGAAATATGAATGAACGCAGGATGAGTAATAGAATGAGTGGTGCTCGGTGGTCAGCCCCGGGTACCCCTCATGGCCCTAGTCGGGTCATGACAGGAAGGCCCCCGTCAGGGCCTTATATGCTGAACAACAGACCAATGATTATTAAAATGTGGACTGATGATTTTGATTTCAATAAAAAAGTCTTGAAAATAGTTCCTCTAGGGGCTCAGTTGCCAAATTTACCTTTGAGTTGTTGGGGAATTGACTTTTTGAGTAGGATAGGGAGTACACTGGGTATTCCATTGTATAATTGAAAGCCACTTTGTTATCCAAAATGTCTACAGTTGGGAAACATTTTCCAAGAAAACACTAAAAACCAACCTTCTAAACGCAACAGGACGAAACATCATATGTGGATTGTACAAGTGGTACAACTAGTAGTTGTGACTGAAATACAAGGTGAGCAAGCAGATAGGAAAATAGGGGTGCATGTTGCTAAACGACAAGGGATGTAAATCATAGAACCCGAGCATCCTATTGAGAGTATAGTTGAACCAAATACTGATGGTTGGCAAACAGTAAGGAGTAAGTCTGCAGGCAAGGGCACTAAAACTTTAAACCTTGGTTTGGATACATGTACATAATTCTTACTTGGATTGTGAATAAAAAAAATTACAAAAAAAAAAAAAAAAAAAAAAAAAAACCACAACATATTTAATTGGGAGAAAAAACATACTTATTTCAACTTTTTGAGTGTATTGCTTAACTTGATCAGTGGATGGAGGCAATGGACTATCAAATTGCATATACTCTTTCTCAAGAACCATGGAATTTTTATTATCATTCCCATTCCTTGACTAGCAGACACCGTAGAGTTTTTAGGACCTTGTCATCATCCCATCCCTGTAGCACCTGAGGAAAATAAATCATATTAGTAAAAGCTTTGAAATTCAGTTTAAGTTATATATGCAATTAAAAACCACAACAGATTTAATTTGGAGAAAAAACATACTTATTTCAACTTTTTGGGTGTATTGCTTAACTTGATCAGCATATGGAGGCAATGGACTATCAAATTGCATATACTCTTTCTCAAGAACCATGGAATTTTTATGTATCATTCCCATTCCTTGACTAGCAGACCTCGTAGAGCTTTAAAGCCCTTTGTCCTCATCCCTTCCCTGTAGCACCTGAGGAAAAGAAATCATAATACTAATACTTAAGCATTTAAATTCAGTAACGCAAATTAAAACAGTAGATTAATAAAAATTCTTACTTGTTTCAATTTCTTGGATGTATTGCTTAACTATATCACTAGATTGAGGAAATAAACTCTTAGTTGGCATATTCTGTTTCTCAATCAAAGATCTAAGCCCTCCTCATCCTCGTCCCTTTCCTATAGCACCTATAGCACTTGGCGCGACGAATGCATATCTGGTAGTAGTCTTCATAGTTGATCCCACCTCATTTTCAGTCTTTGATGGTTTCATATTAAACCTGCAAATAGCGAAAGTAAAAAAAAACAATAAGAGAAAATGTGTGACAATGTAGTAATAAAAGAAAAGTTCCATCAGAATGTGTAACAATGCACTAATTCATAAAGAGATACTTCACCTCATTAGTTCTTTTTCGTTTCTTTTGAGAAGGATTTCCTAATTCTACAATATCATCATCCATTTGTTTCACAATCTCATAGGAATCACGAGGTTGAGTTTTCCTTGCTACATGCCAACCTTTGTTGAAACTATCATCAGCATAAAACACTTGAGATGCTTGCTCCGCTAAAATAAAAGGCTCATTTGTTTTAAAAAATCTCCCTGGATTAACACTCACAAAGTCATACTCATCTTTTTTAACTCCTTTTATTGTATCATACACACCAAACCAATTACATCGAAACAAACTCACTCTTCTATCCATAACAAATTGTCATTCAATCACATCTATTAAAACTCCATAGTAATCAAGTGTTACACCCCAGAAAATTTCGTGTTACTAAGGCTGCAGACGGCTTAATGTGAGCTCAAGGAGGAGCAAATATTACAAGTATAAAGGATGAAATTCTACTGTATTAGCATGAGGATAGCATGAGTATGATATTTGGAATTCGTACAGTATGATTGGAATGATACGTTAAAAGATATATAGCCCTCGTAATCGTAAGCTGAGGTGGGGTCCACATGTCGAGATTTTATAAAGGACATATGAAAAGTTATATGGATAATATATGTGAAGTTAAACACAACTCAAGAAGGATCCTTGAGCCAAATCCAAGGGTAAGCCCTCCAAAAAGATGTTTTTAAGTTATGTTTTCGGGTGATCTGATTTCGGGAGGCCTTAACCCCATCATTATTTAGGAATTTGGGAAAAATCCAAAAATTAAAGTTGTAGATAATTGAAATAACTTTCCAACCATAGGTTGTGGGCCTTCACACGACATAGGAATAAAAAGTTATGGATGTATTAAGGCAGAAAGGTCAAGCTGGGCAGTGGGCTCGGCCCAACCCGATTCCAAGTCGGGTCAGGCCCACTTCCCTTGCTATTTAAGGGAAATTTTCAGCCTTATCTGCCTCATTTTCATACCAAAGGTCCATAATATTTTAGAGAGGGAGAGAGGAGAGTTAGAGAGAGAAAGTGGAGAATCGATCAAGTTCGAGGCCCTGAATCCCGAGGCTCGTGAAGGATAAAGTGTAGTACGAGTTGTCGTCGTCATTTTAAGCTAAAAGTTAAACTTTGGGGATGTTGTTTTCATGGTGGCTGCTCATATAAGGTATGTTTAAGATGTTAATGATGTTCTTACCATGATCATTGATGGATTTGACGGGTTAGAATAGAGAAAATGACGTTGAAAGTTTGGTTATAATTTTTGGATATCAAATGACTTGGGGGCTGTTTTGGTATGATTAAATGGATAGAATTAGTTGGATATTGATATAAAATGATTGTTGATATTGTTGTTGATGTTGTTGATAAGTTGGTGTTCTTGAATTTGGGAGAATAAAGTGAATGTAGATATCGTATACAAAGCGTATACTGGGCTGTTTTGGTGTATATCTTTGGGAGTTGATGTTTTGAGTTTAAAGAGGATTATATGATATGGTTGTTGTTGTTGTTGGTTGCTGATTGCGCTGTTAAATTGAATTGGAATTAGAGGGAAACGAAAATTTTAGGGAAAATCTTTGCCCGAATTTACGGAAGTTAATTACGAGCTTGGAGAAGTACATGAACCTTTTTCAAGTTGTCCACGGTTTTCTTTACCTTGATTGTGGATTGGCCAGTGTTTGGAAGCATAAGTTAAGCTAATCACGTAAGCGACAAGGTATGTTAAGGCTATCCCTTCTTTCATGTTGGCATGATTCTTGTTGTTATTCATTCTATATGTACTCCATATGATTCCATTCTTAGACGAGTAAGGTCTAAATGTTTCTTGTGATGGCTTATTGATATTATACTCCTATTATGTTCTGAAGGGAACACCCATAAGGTGCCACGTTGAGTTGTGTATATGGTTTTACTAATGATTTCGAGGAAATGAGTTTTATACTAAAGGAAACATAAAGTTTGATTTTCAAAACCATTCCGAAGGGGGTGCGAGATTTTACTACTTCATTTCATTTACGACTTATGTTTACATTCCATAGTATCATCCCTTTGTATTGACATGATCATTTATTCTTTGGGTAAGGCCATAAGATGAAATTGAGTAGAATATAAGTAGTAAGAATTTCATAACAATTCTACCCTCAAACCTGGAAGTATGTCCTCCTAAGTCTAGTGAGATACAAATTTGATAACTTCTTATAAAGACTAAGGCTAATAACTGGATTGGGATGAATTGATTAGTGACTTATGATATGAATTGAAATTGATATTTTTGGATTAAATTTGTGTTGATATGATGGTGATATTTAGCCGGAAGCGGCTACCCGAAGGGGCCATCATTATTATGCCGGAAGCGGCCGTCCAAAGGGACTATTGTGATACTAGCCGGATGCGGCTGTCCGAAGGGACCATTCTGTTAACATGTCGGAAGCGGCATGTGTGTTGGATTGTATTATTTACTTAAAGATTGTTTTGAGATTTCGTGTGCACATTTATGTTTCTTCCAGCGAAGGCTGCAGGTATTGAGTTAGCTTGTGATTTCTTCTGTCCTAAGTCAAATTTTGATTATGATTCGTTACCACCTTACATACTTAGTACATTGTCCATACTGACGTCCTTTTGCATGGGGATGTTGCGTTCATGCCCGCAGCCGCAGATTGTTTGGCAGGTTAAGTGTATAGCAAGGATGCTTGACATCAGCTGGGATTGACAAGTTCCACCTTGTTCTGGAGCTGTGCTAAGTTATGTATAGATATGTATGATTATGGGTATGTCAGGGCCCTGTCCTGACTCATAATGTTCAGTTTACGTCTTAGAGGCTTTTGCAGACAGTGTCCTGTGGTATATTTGTCAAGATGTCGACAAAGTGATATCAGTTGAGTCATTTGTGGATTTTAAAAGAGTATGTATTTTAGATGATTTTGATTAGTTTAAATTACTTATTTGATTGAAAGATTTCATAATCGTTATAAAGATAATGATTTCTATTTGGAAAATTTTCTTGTTTTTAAAAGCTTTTGAAATAACAGGTTTTGATAGAGCGAATGCCTAAGGGTTCGCTCGACTCTGATGAGAGTCGGGTGCCCGTCATGCCCAACCATTGTTAGGGTGTGACAAAGTGGTATCAGAGTAGTTCGTTCTAGGGATTGTCTGCAAAGTCGTATCAAGTAGAGTCTTGTTCATGGGTGTGTTATCGACCACAATTATGAACAGGAGGCTACAGGGCATCTAGGATGGTTTACCTTCATTCAGATCATAGATTATGCTATAGAGCTGTGCTATAGGCCTTGAATCCTTGCCGCTAACTTTAAGATTTGAATTTTGATAAAGTGATTGTAAAGTGCAACTATGATTGCGAAATTGGAATTGCTCGTAAGAAAGGTAAGTTCTCTGATGATTAATGATTGCTATTTAAGGTAAGTGCTGCAGGTTAAGGATTGCAGTAAGAAAGGTATGCTTCTTATCGAATTGAGAATGTCATTGTGAAGAGCATTTGTACAGGTATGTATAGGGTGTTGTAATATGATTGTGGCCCTGTGAGGCAAGTTGATATATTTTGATTGTGGCCCTGTGAGGCAAGTTGATATATTTTGATTGTTGCCCTCTGAGGCTTGTTGGTTAGCTGTATACAGGTGGGTAGTACAAATTACAGAGAAGGGTTATAAGATGGGTTCAGAATGAGTTTGAGAGTTAGGTTGAAATTACTCGAGGATATAGAAGTGAGTCAAGGATTAAGATACGTTCTCTCGGGGATTAGAAGTAAAGTGGATGAACTAAGATTAATGTGATTCGAATAATGCGATAAGATTATGAGAAGAGACTTAAGAGGGGAAGCAATGATAAGCAAGGAGTCATTCGAGAGGTGAGTCAGTATAAAAAAAAAAGAGTTAGCTTAAACGAGCAAAGAATGAAACAAGGAAGAGAAAGAAACATGATTATATGTGTTTGAGGAAATGGAGTAATGTGTCCCTTATAGAAATCAATATAACTGAAAGCATCAATGAGGTTAAGGGAAGTTGAAGCTTATAGAGGAAAGATAAGTATTGAAAAGGACTTTAGGAATTGTGAAGGGTTAAGTGATATTAATAAGCATAGGAATTGGATACGAGTATTAGTCTTTATTTAACATTCGAGGACGAATGTTTCTAAGAGGGGAAGGATGTTACACCCCTTTAAAATTTCGCGTTACTAAGGTCACAGACGGCTTAATGTGAGCTCAAGGAGGAGCAAATATTACAAGTACAAAGGATGAAATTCTACTGTAGTAGCATGAGGATAGCATGAGTATGATATTTAGAATTCGTACAGTATGATTGGAATGATACGTTAAAAGATATATAGCCGTCGTAATCGTAAGCCGAAGTGGGGTCCACATGTTGAAATTTTATAAAGGACATATGACAAGTTATATGGATAATATATGTGAATTTAAACACAACTCAAGAAGGATCCTTGAGCCAAATCCAAGTGTAAGCCCTCCAAAAAGATGTTTTTAAGTTACGTTTTCGGGTGATCTGACTTCGGAGGCCATAACCCCATCATTATTTCGGAATTTGGGCAAACTCCAAAACTAAAAGTTGTAGATAATTGAAATACCTTTCCAACCATAGGTCGTGGGCCTTCACACAACATAGGGATAAAAAGTTATGGACGTTTTAAGGCAGAAAGGTCAAGCTGGGCAGTGGGCTCGGCCCAACCCGATTCTAAGTCGGGTCAGGCCCACTTCCCTTGCTATTTAAGGGAAATTTTCAGCCTTATCTGCCTCATTTTCATACCAAAGGTCCAGAATATTTTAGAGAGGGAGAGAGGAGAGTTAGAGAGAGAAAGTGGAGAATCGATCAAGTTCGAGGCCCCGAATCCCGAGGCTCGTGAAGGATAAAGTGTAGTACGAGTTGTCATCATCATTTAAGCTAAAAGTTAAACTTTGGGGATGTTTTTTTCATGGTGGCTGCTCATATAAGGTATGTTTAAGATGTTAATGATGTTCTTACCATGATCATTGATGGATTTGACGGGTTAGAATAGAGAAAATGACGTTGAAAGTTTGGTTATAATTTTTGGATATCAAATGACTTGGGGGCTGTTTTGGTATGGTTAAATGGATAGAATTAGTTGGATATTGATATAAAATTATTTTTGATATTGTTGTTGATGTTGTTGATAAGTTGGTGTTCTTGAATTTGGGAGAATAAAGTGAATGTAGATATCGTATACAAAGCGTATACTGGGCTGTTTTGGTGTATATCTTTGGGAGTTGATGTTTTGAGTTTAAAGAGGCTTATATGAGATGTTTGTTGTTGTTGTTGTTTGCTGATTGCGTTGTTAAATTGAATTGGAATTAGAGGGAAACGAAAATTTCAAAGAAAATGCTGCCCGAACTTACGGAAGTTAATTACGAGCTTAGAGAAGTATATGAACCTTTTTCAACTTGTCCACGATTTTCTTTACCTTGATTGTGGATTGGCAAGTGTTTGGAAGCATAAGTTAAGCTAATCACGTAAGCAACAAGGTATGTTAAGGCTATCCCTTCTTTCATGTTGGCATGATTCTTGTTGTTATTCATTCTATATGTACTCCATATGATTCCATTCTTAGACGAGTAAGGTTTAAATGTTTCTTGTGATGGCTTATTGATATTATACTCCTATTATGTTACGAAGGAACACCCATAAGGTGCCACGTTGAGTTGTGTATATGGTTTTACTAATGATTTCGAGGAAATGAGTTTTATACTAAAGGAAATATAAAGTTTGATTTTCAAAACCATTCCGAAGGGGGTGCGAGATTTTACTACTTCATTTCATTTACGATTTATGTTTACATTCCATAGTATCATCCCTTTGTATTGACATGATCATTTATTCTTTGGGTAAGGCCATAAGATGAAATTGAGTAGAATATAAGTTGTAAGAATTTCATAACAATTCTACCCTCAAACCTGAAAGTATGTCCTCCTAAGTCTAGTGAGATACAAATTTGATAACTTCTTATAAAGACTAAGGCTAATAACTGGATTGTGATGAATTGATTAGTGACTTATGATATGAATTTGAAATTGATATTTTTGGATTAAATTTGTGTTGATTTGATGGTGATATTAAGCCAGAAGCGGCTGCCCGAAGGGTCCACCCTAGCTAAGCCGGAAGCGGCTGCCCGAAAGGGCCATCATTATTATGCCCAAAGCGGCCGTCCGAAGGGACTATTCTGATACTAGCCAGATGCGGCTGTCTGAAGGGACCATTCTGTTAACATGTCGGAAGCGGCATGTGTGTTGGATTGCATTATTTACTTAAATATTGTTTTGAGATTTCGTGTGCACATTTATGTTTCTTCCAGCGAAGGATGCAGGTATTGAGTTAGATTGTGATTTCTTCTGTCCTAAGTCAAATTATGATTATGATTCGTTACCACCTTACATACTCGGCACATTGTGCGTCCGACGTCCTTTTGCTCGGGGATTGCGTTCATGCCCGCCGCGCCGATTGTTTGGCGAGGTTAAGTGTATAGCTAGGATGCTTGATGTCACCGGGATTGGCAAGTTCCACCTTGTTACGGAGCCGTGCTAAGTCATGTATAGATAAGTATGATTATGGGTATGTCGGGCCCCGTCCGACTCATAATGTTCAGTTTACTTCTTAGAGGCTTCTGCACGATGCTGTGTCCTGTGGTATATTTGACAAGATGTCGACAAAGTGATGTCAGTTGAGTCATTTGTGGATTTTAAAAGAGTATGTATTTTAGATGATTTCAATTGGTTTAAAGTACTTATTTGATTGAAAGTTTTCATAATCGTTATAAAGATAATGATTTCTATTTGGAAAAGTTTCTTGTTTTTAAAAGTTTTTGAAATGACAGGTTTTGATAGAGCGAATGTCTAAGGGTTCGCTCGACTCTGATGAGAGTCGGGTGCCTGTCATGCCCTACCATTGTTAGGGTGTGACATCAAGGTTCTCACTATCTTTATCATTCTCACCAACTACAACAACACCACAATTTTGAATCCTTAATTTTTATCATGATCTTCTTCATGAAATCTATATCCATTAACAATGTAACCATTACAATGTGTAAAATATCCAGTAGGTCCACATGAAAGTGAGAGCAAATCTTCCATGATCCGACTATTATCTCCTTATACAATTGTGAAACCTATAAACAAATTAAGTTAAATATTTTAGAATGAGTAATACAACATTAAAATGTCAAATTTAATGTTTATGTATTACTTACCCTAACTTTAAACCATTCAATAAATTGTCGATTTCATTCTGCATCAGACAAGTCTTTGCACAGTATCCACATGAGTTTGCGCAAACTCCCTACAAAATTGAAGTGGACTGTAAATGTCATGTAGAAAAAAATTATACTAAAGAAAATAAGGAAAATGAGATGATATAAAAGTACTCTCCATACTCGAGATATGGTATGACTTCATCACAATTCTTTAGTATGTATATATGTGCTTGTTCCAACTCATTTGCTTCAAGATCGAATGGATCTTTGACTCCCAGAGCACTTCCAGGTTGACAAAACACAGATAAACCTCCATTAGATTTTCTTAAACCCCCATCATAATTTCGTTCAGGCCGATTGAATTTAGTGTCGATCCTATGCAGATACCTTGAACATAAGGTCATACATTCATTTGCGATGTAGCTCTCGGCAATAAAACCTTCTGGACATGCCCTGTTACCAATGAGAGATTTCAAAAAGTATAACCATCGTTTCACATGATACATCCACCGATAATAAATAGGTCCAGCAATCTTAGCTTCACTAGCTAAATGAATAGGTAAGTGCATCATGACATCAAAAAATGAAGGGGGGAAGACCTTTTCTAACTTGCACAGTGTTATGGGAATTTGCTCTTCAATTTGTTCCAAATCATCAATCCTCAACTCCTTTGATCCAAGAACATTAAAAAATAAAGACAACTCAACAAGAGGTTCACATACTTCTTTGGACAACATACCACGAAGTGCAAGAGGAAGTATATGTTGCGGAAGAACATGACAATCATGACTCTTCAATCCAGATATCTTGTGATCTTTCAGGCTCACACGTTGAGAAATATTAGATGAAAATCCATCAGAGACCCTTAAATTCTTCAAGAAAAGGCAAAATTTGTGCTTATTTTCGGGATGCAATGTATAGCATGCAGTTTGAACTTCGACTTTCTCCCCTCTTTGGATGGGGTGCAATTCCGGCCTAATGTTCATTTATTGCAAGTTTAACCGAGTTTTAATTGTGTCTTTGGTCTTTCCCTTGACATTCATGATTGTCCCCATAATATTATCACATATATTTTTTTCAATATGCATAACATCCACATTATGTCGCAATAAGAGAGACTTCCAGTATGGAAGTTTAAAAAAATACTTTTCTTGTTCCAATTATCCTCTCGATTTTCATGTGATATCTTCTTCCTTTTCTTTGGTTCCTTTGTTAATTGTAGCCCTTCAAGATCTTGCACTTGATTAAGTATCTCAATATCAGAATGGATTTTTGGTGGGAGCCTTTTCTCTTTTGTACCATCAAATGAGTCCTTGTCCTTCCTCCATTTGTGACTAAGAGGAAGGTAACGCCGATCGCCCATAAAGCACTGCTTCTTACTATTAGTCAATCGAAATGAAGAAGTGTCTTTATTGCAACATGGACATGCCAATTTTCCTTTTGTACTCCATCCAGATAAATTTCCATATGCTGGAAAGTCATTGATGGTCCATAACAAAGAAGCATGCAACTTAAAATTCTGTCTAGATGATGCATCAAAGGTCTCAACACCAACATCCCACAACTCATTTAGTTCCTCTATTAAAGGTTGAAGATATGTATCAATTGCATCTCCTGGACCATTTGGACTAGGAATAAGCATTGACAAAATAAAATTTTCCTGCTTCATACACAACTAAGGTGGTAAATTATAAGGAATAAGAACCACAGGCCAAATGCTATATGAGATTTTTGAATTCCGAAATGGCTGAAATCCATCACTAGCAAGTCCAAGTCAAACATTACGAGGCTCGGCTGCAAATGAAGGATGAAGTTCATCAAATGACTTCCATGCCATCGAATCAGCTGGGTGCCTCATTATTTCATCATCTACTCTTTTATCCTTATGCCATGTCATTAGAGTAGATGTCTTTCTAGACATAAACAACCTCTGAAGCCTAGGCTTTAATGGAAAATAGTGTAAAGTCTTTGATGCGATCTTTTTACCCTTTTTATTCCTTGTTTCCCCGCTATGTGTATCTATTTTCCATCTATGCAATCATTAGGACAAGCATCACCCAACTTGAATTATCTTCGCTTGGCATTTGGTTCTCTTTTAACATTTTTAATAACAAGTAAATCATTACAATACTTTTGTGTGGTTCCTTCATTAAGATTAAGCTTTTGGATATAAATCTCTCATCAAAAAAAATTCGCTTTGGCATTTGTACTTCATCTTCAACGGGTGTGTGGTTCCTTCATTAAGATTAGGATATAAATCTCTCAACAGTTCTTGCACTTCATATTCACTCTCACATTCTTCTGCTTCATCACCGTCTTCATCTTCAGATTGTGACTGTGGCTCACCTAAAGTTTCCCCGTGATGATACCAAAAAGTATAATTTTTAATTATTCCATAAACTTTCAAATGTGTCTCAACTGTCCCACGGGTTCCTAAAGTTGTATTACAACATTTGATACATGGACATCGTATTTCATATTCTTCTCCTGTTTTCCAAAAAGCATAATCCAAAAACTTTTGCACCCCGATTAAGTAGGCTTCATTGAGCCGATTATCAACAAGTTGCATTCATTGCTTACTAGGTGCCATAACCTTAGAGAGTAGAAAACAATTAGATTAAGAAAAGAAAAAGGATAATAAAATAACTTAGATGCACACAACTTGTTATGATCATATACACACAACTAAGTTGAACTCTAAGGTCGTACTTTCTAGTGGATTTAGGTTCCTTTATCCGTTAAAGCATTGCACTATACAATCAGATGGGGCTAAGATGAATAAAGATTAAAAATTAACTTTTAATTAAAATGTTGGTTGCTAAAACATGTACACGTTAAGTACTTACACCAACGTAAAATGAAAACAGTATACTTTACGACCCAAAAAAACACAACTCTGCCTTACTTGAAGTTTCTCATGGAGATCATCCAAATACTCGCTTACGACTAAAAGAGTACTATTTTTTTTATGAAGTACAGATTTTATTAAATTAGTACCAAGATAGTACAGGAACGTAAAAGAAAAAACAGCCTACTACACTCTTCTTCCTAGCATATCAAGAAAACCACATATTTGTTCAAATTATCTATAAGTTACTTTTACACCAGAAGTACAAATTTTGTAAACATCTATCCTTAAATAGTACTGCTTGTTGGTGGTTGATGTGAGATCATGAATCCCTAAATTATTAAAATGTATCAGGATTCATGCTCCCTGCTATTTCTTTTTTCTTAAAAGATACGCACCAATATTTTTCTTGCTTAGTTATATGGAAGAACAATATCTATGAATACACTGGTAGTTGTATGTTTGACATTACTTGGCTCATAATCCAACTTCTCCCCATAGTTCGTATGCTACTCTCGATCCGAAACTAATACATGAAGAAAGAACAACAAACATTAATAAACATACACCAACATATTCATCTCATTACATAACATTACCCTTGCCATTGAGTAGCAAAACAAATGATTTACATGTTATATCGGCTATATGTCCAAACTCAGAACATTATTTTAAGGATTAATGTTTATTCTAATACTAGAAAATTAGAATTTGACCATGTACTCTTAACCTCCTCATTCTTTTTAAAACAACGAGAGTAGTTTTTACAATTAATAGTAATTTGAAATTTGTCAAGAAAAGGGAAAATGGAAGCTATATAGTTCTTCAATAACATATAAAATGCAAGAAAGGAATAATTTTTTCTTATTTTAACTTTGATGTTATAATAATTAGATCTAACAGCAGCAGCGACATCCTACTCTTTGAAATCCTTCACATAGTTGTGATTATTCAATCGTTCCAATTTACAAATTGTACCTTCTCTTTAGAACTAATGGTTTTGTGATTTACGTTAAAGCTAACTTATGTGATGGATTTACAGATGCTCATAGTGGAGGTAGAAATTTATTTAAGTTTGGCCATAAAAGTTAAATTCACATATTTGGTTAGGCCTTGCTTCAAAACACGGGTTCCATAACTTTTTCAAATTTTTTTCCTATCGAAAGTGAAAGAGTTAAACACAGCGAAAGGGAATTGCTATCTTGCAATATGCTATTATTTCCAGGTATGCTAAATACAAATGACATTAGAGATTAGATAGGCTATGAGGTATAAATGAATTTAGTCTAAACCTTTACAGATGTAAAATAAGAAAAATTGCAATAGAAGTAACAAGACAAGTCCCTATGTGGCTCGAAAAATCACAACACCGAAAAGGTCTTCTTGATCCTAACACATACGCATAAAATAGATAGCACAAATTATCAAAAACTAAACAAAGAGACATTCATACAACCAAAATAAGCACACAAATCCAACTCGGCTTGTACAAAGCTATAAAATGAAATCAAGATTGAGTCTTAAAATAGAAATAAAAGGTTTTTTGTATCATAAACACATACCCAAAAGAATAAACTCAAAAATTCAGCGGGTACATACACAAAACATGAAATAGAATCAGAAGATTAAGTTTTAAAATAGAAATAGCGGGTTTTTCACCTCATAAACACGAGACCCAAAACAATAAGCTCAAAAATTCAACTTGGAGCATATACAAAACATTGAAACTGAGTCAAAATATTGAGTGTTTACCTTTCTGATTTTAAACAAAGAAGTAATAGAACAAATAGCACAAATTATAGAAAATAAAATGAAGAGGGAGAAGAATCTATAATACCTTGAGAGGTTTTTGATGAACAAGAGAAGAATCTGAGGAGATAAGAAATTAATTGGTAGAACTAGGGCAGAGCAGATAACAGGAGCGATGTGTAGAAACTAGGTGTGCTTGTGTTTTCAAAAGATAGAGAGTTTGATTAATATTTGGAATTTTTTATTTCGGTATATATAGCTCAATTAGTTTTGGCGCCTTTGTTTTTGGTGAAAACATAAGTTTTTATTTCACTACACTTGATTTGGCGCCAAATTCTTGAGAAAATAGTAGTTTTTTTAATATTTTAATATTATATTTGTTGGCATCTATCCCTCTCATGGCCCATAAATTACAATTTGGGACCAGTTACTAAATTCTTTTGAGACTAGATTTAGTCCCGTCGCAATAAAATGTAGAATTCAGGACCGGAATAAAATCTCATCCCAAAAAATGTACTTTTAGAGACGGGATTATTAACTCGTCCCTAAATGTTGGTCGCAGATAAGCCTTTTTCTTGTAGTGATTCGTCTTCAAGGTTATAGAAAAGTAGACAAGCCTAACTTTCATATATGAATAGCTAAGTTTAAGTATTACAAATATTGGAAGGATTAGAGATTAAACGAATCGACAACGAAAGGAAAAAATGCATAATGCAACTTGACGAGGCAAGCTGATGACCCGTCAACATGTTGACGCCGTCGTCAACATTGTTGATGGTGATCAGAGGCAAGTTGACACCCAACCACCTAAGAATTAGGGGTTGTGGCAGGTTGACGGTAGAAGGACGACAGTCGTCGACCATGTCGATGCCGTCGTCGAGCAGTTCGACGCCATCGTCCTTTTGAGGCAGTGGCCACCTTCTCTCTTTAATATATTAAGTTGGGCATGATTTCGTCCTCATATTTTCATCCAAACAGATTCATATACTCCCTAAAGGCTCTCCAAAACCTTCAAAGTGAGTTTTCTCAAATTGGATCAAGACTTAGTCTTGTAAAATTGGAAACTAGTTAGGAAAGAACTATAGTATCGGTGCCTTGTTATATGGCTGATTTGGAAGCTTGGAGCTAGGATTTTAATGGAGTTTAAGGTATGTTCTATCCTCTACTTTGGATAATTAAGTTGTTTACGGAAGAATTCCCTAGTTTAAAGCAAACGAAAATTGTGCTATGAAGGCGTAAACTAGTTTGTTGATATGGTTGCCTTGTGGGCTGTTTTTGATTGGGGTTTTGGAGAGATTCTCACTTGTTTATGTTGATATGTGATGTTGTTGTGGTTGATGATGTTGTGTACATAATGGATTGTTTTGGAGTTATGATTGGAGTAAGAATTATAGGGGAAATGCTGCCCAAATTTCATTAAGTATTATTCATACTTGGGTTGAATAGTAAGAGATGTAAATAGCCTGATTGTAATTTATGTCATCTTAATTGTAGACTTACGAGCTCGAGAAGTAGACATTGGACGTTTAGATAGACTTCCAGGTATGTTAAGGCTATCCCTTTTATTTATTTTGGCATGATCCTTATGATACGAACGAAAGAAGTAAACGAGCGAGTTCCAAAGACTCTAATCCTAGATAGTATAGGATTCATTGCATCCTTGATTTCATATGTTCCATATCTACAGCTTCCAGAGATCCATTATATTGTCATATTAGCTTCTTATGTTACTGGGAGATCTTATGTTATCTTAAGTAGTTCAGAGCATCCTTTTACGAGTCTTTCATGCATATATATATATATATATATATATATATATATATATATACAACTATTTTTTTACACCGCGCCTCGCTATAGTCGATCGGGCAGGCACGTAGATGTGCACACCCGCTTGCAGTGGCGGCACATTATGAGATTACCCCGGACACGGGATGACATGATATATGGATCGGGTTGTACATTCCATAGCATCAACAATGACACTATGATATATGTATATAGTTTTGGGAGAAAGCATGCATATCATACACCGCAGAGGCACTTTCAGTTATATATAGTACAAAGATACTTCCAGATATTGGATTAGCTTTCATGTTCAGACGTCTTTCATGGTTCTTATGTACATGTTGTTCTTATGCCTTACATACTTGGTACATTATTCATATTGAGTCCCCTATTGCTCGGGGGGCTATGTTCATGCCCGTAGGTTCAGGGAGATAGACAGGCGGTCTAGCTTAGTAGGACTTCCACTCAGCAGTAGTCAGTGCGCTCCACTTGGTTCGTAGCTGCAGTTAATTTTGGTATGCTATTTTGATATGTATATATGGGTATGAAAAGGCGCTGTCCCGTCCTTTCTACAGCATTGTATTGCATTAGAGGTCTGTAGACAGTTATGTGTTGTTGGGATATTATGTAGCCTTGTCGGCTCCTATTTTGTTGTACAGTATATGTAGCGGCCTATTCAACTTGCACTATTACCTTCAGCACGTATGTATATATGTTGATTGTGAGTTCTGGACGTAGAGTCTATTATGTTTTTCTTACTGGAGTCAGTATAGTTCAGTTATTAGTCATATATGGGCCACCCTGTTATTCAGTAAGATCCAAGTACAAGTATAAGGGTGTCTGGTCAGTAGAAGTCAGGCACTCGACATGACTCATCGGTTTGGATTGTGACAGAAGTGGTATTAGAGCAGTTCTGTCCTAGGGTTGTCTACAGACCGTGTCCAGTAGAGTCTTGTTTATGGGTGTGTTGTGCACCATACTTATAGACAGGAAGCTGCAGGGCATTTAGGATGTTATCGCTCTTTCTATCTTAGATCGTGCGATGGAGTTATGTGGTAAGAGTTCGCCTTCTATTAAATTGTTCTGATTTCAGCGATGCCTCCGAAGAAAGCTACAGCTGCCCAGAAGGGTAAGACAGTGACTGGAGAGGCTACTAGACGTACTCTGCGGACTACCAAGGCCCTGAGTGAGTCTCAGAGTGAGACCCCATCTCAGACTTCGCATACTCCGCCTGCACCAGAGGAGCTTAGGGGGCTGCCAGCCCCAGCCCAAGCTCTAGCACCTACCCCAATGCATCCAGTTCCTTAGCCAGATGCACCGGATCAGGATATGCGAGATGCTATATAGTTGTTGACTAGATTGGTAGCCGCTCAGGCTCGGCGTCAGGGAGTTGGTGTTGGTCAGGCAGACCGAGCTGTTAGTGCGAAGGTTAAAGATTTTCTTGGTTTAGATCCCCAAAAATTCTCCGGGTTGAGGTAGAACATGGACCCCCAGGACTTTATTGATGGCATGCAGAGGACTCCAAGTGTCACGCATGCCAACGAGATCGAGTCAGTAGAGTTGGCTTCTTACAGGCTTTGTGATATTGCGGTACAGTGGTACCAGACTTGGGGGTTATCCAGGGGAGAGAATGCCCCTCTAGCAGTTTGGCAGGAGTTTTCAGAGGTCTTTATCCATCATTACTTACAGCCAGAAGTTCGACGGGCCTGAGCAGATAGATACTTGCATATTGAGCTAAGCAGTATGAGTGCCCAATGTGGTAGATTACATGCTGGACAATGTCGATTGGGATCAGATGCTTGCTATGCTTATGGCCATCTAGGTCATGTGATGAGGGAGTGTCCGTCAAAGGGTGGTGTAGCTATAGTTCAGCCTACAGGATCCGCAGCTGGTTCTTCTTTATCTGTACGCCCTGCAGGGCAAGGTTCTCAGACACCAGTAGGATGTGGTAGATGAAGGGGTGGAGCATCTAGTTTGAGCGGTCCTCAGAATCGCATTTATCCATTAGCTGGTAGACAGGATCATGAGTCGTCTCCTGATGTTGTTCCATGTATATTATCAGTCTCCTCCTATGATGTATACGCGCTGATTGACCCTGGTTCCACCTTATCATATGTCACTCCATTTGTTGCTGGTAAGTTTGGGATAGAGCCTGAGTCGATTAAACATTTTGAGGTGTCTACCCCTGTTGGTAACCCGGTCATAGCTAGGCGAGTATATCGAGGTTGTGTAGTCATAGTTTATAATCGTCATACCATAGCAGATTTGATTAATTTAGATATGATCGATCTTGATGTTATTATGGGCATGGATTAGTTGGCTTCTTGCTATGCTAATGTCAATTGTAGAACGAAGTTAGTCCGATTCCAGTTCCTAGGCAAGCCAGTTTTAGAGTGGAAGGGTAATGCTGCTGTTACGCCTCTCGTTTTCATCGTAGGAGAACCTATGGTTTCCTAGTCGGGTATATCTTTGGAATAAAGACCCGAGCCCGAGTTTTGGAGATAGAAAGTATCTTATCCCGTGTACAAAGGTACCAGCAGGTATTCCTGGCAATTTACAGGATTAGCAGTTGAACGAATCGAATCGACGCAACCTGACTGATTCAGGAAAATCTGCAGACAACAGTCATCGTCGACGGGCCGTCGACATGTCAACGGACCATCTTTGTGCGGCGTCATTATGGTTCCACAGCCTTGAATCTGCAGGCGTAGGTCGACGAAGCAAGTCGATGGACGGTCGACACGTCGACGGGTCGTCGACCCATTTGTCAAACCGCGCCGCTGGAACTTTTTAGTTCCAAGTATAAATATATGGTCCCACGACTTTATTTCTCATTTTCTCTCTTCCAAGTCAGAGAAAACCCTAGTATATTTACTCCCAACTTCTATCATTATAATGGAGATTTGGTATGGTCCGAGCCCCGTAAACCCAAGCTTGTGAAGAAGAAGGTTGCTCCTAGGGTTTCATAAAAGCTGTGAAGCTTGGGAAGTTGAAGTTGAAGCTAATCCTCTGAATCTTAGAACCCTCAAGGTATATAACTGATTTCTACCCTTGTATTTAAGTTAATTATCAAGTGTTTTAGTAGTTTTAAGTGATGAGCGGATATTTATGGAAGTGGTAAATGGATGAAGGGTAAGATAGTGACTTGGGGCTATTTTAAGAGATGACTGGGGATGGACTTGAGTATATTTTGATATGTAAGTGTTGTTATTGTTGTTGTGGATATTGAGGTTTATGTTGGATGGAATGTGAATTTGAAGAGTTGTAAGCTTACAAGGGAAATGTTGTCCATAATTTGTTATGTCACACCCTTAATCCGATAGGGTGTGATGGGCATCCGACCCTTATTTAGGGCCGAGCGAACCCGCTGACTCACATAATACTCATAATCACGCTGGCTCTCAAATCATGACACAAATACATAACGAAAATCTTTCGAAGAATAACATGCTTTTTACCTTTCTTGAATCAAGAAAATCGGTAACATATAAAACTTTTAGTACAACGCGTAATAATACATCGGCTTACATAGCCACTTACATAACCGACGTCTTATACCCACGACACTGTCTGCAAAGTCTCTAACCCAGAACATGAAACCATAACATGATAATCCGACCGTAAAAGCACTCGGAGAAAATGGAGCTCGCCAATCCCGCCGGAACATCTTCTACTAATATCTTGACTCACCCGGGTGTACTGCGTGGCATGAAACGCAGCCCCGAGAAAGGGGGTACGGAATATGTACTGAGTATGTAAAGCATGAAATGTAGTAAGCGAAATCATACCGAAATAAAGAGTACAGACAATCATAGGACTTGCTTTTGAAAACATATATCATGCATATCAATGTTATAAAATCATCGTAAAAACATATAGCGTGTCCCGGCCCTCTATCGAGGGACTCGGTGAGTAAAATCATAATACGCAAATATAACGTGTACGTGTAACGTGCCCCGGCCCTCTAATGAGGGACGCGGTAAATAAAACCATCATATGCATGAACATGCAACGTGCCCCGGCCCACCATGGAGGGACGCGGTAAAAGGGAA
This sequence comes from Lycium ferocissimum, assembly GCF_029784015.1. Classification (NCBI taxonomy): domain Eukaryota; kingdom Viridiplantae; phylum Streptophyta; class Magnoliopsida; order Solanales; family Solanaceae; genus Lycium; species Lycium ferocissimum. Next base: position 36,236 of record NW_026719745.1, read on the forward strand.
TCATCATATGCCATCCTGGCCACCTCCCCCATATCATCATATCATATAACGTGCCCCGGCCCCGCTAGCAAGGGACGCGGTAAATATACGTGCCCGCCCTCCATGGAGGGACGCGGTGAACAATGCGAGAGAATGTGCATGAATACATGCCCTGCCCGGACGCAATGAAAAAGAGTGGCTACGGCTCGCACGAGCGAGTAGTGAGAAACCATGCCCATAAACCATTTCAGAGACTCAATGAAGTAAGCTGACATTAACCGATGTGGGATTCGCCTAAACCAATGTGGGATTCGCCTAAACCAATGTGGGATTCGCCTAAGGCGGCCTTACGCTCACCCCCCACTTTGGGACTCAGCGTGCCTGCTGAGGTTTGCCCCACCACCGGCTCTGAAACCAATTGATCATATTCCAGAATATATACAAATCATATAACGTAAGCATATCAAGGCATCTTGAAAATCCGGACAAATATTATACCAAATAACTTTCGGACATTACTCGGAAACATATCATATATCATGAGCATATCAGAATATCGTAGAGATCATAGTCATATATCGAATCAATTCGGGCCCGCCTCGGAAAGTTACGGACCTTACATATTATGGAATCACATACGAACATATCGAAGCAATTCGAGCCTTTCTATGAAAGATACGGACGTTCGTAGTTACGGAGTCATTTAAACACATCACTCTTTGGAAACACAACTTATATGCAATTTTTGAAAACCAAATCTTACTAATGACATAAAGACCATATCTTGGTTACATTAAGAATATGAATATCGAGAAACAAATAAGAATCATAAACATGCTCGGATTGCAAGAATAGAGTTACCTCGAGAAACGTGTCATAACTTACTTTCAACTAGGACATGCCAAAAGAAAGAAAGGTGAGCTTTACATACCTTAGTCGCTTCCTAAGCTAATCCAACCTTAAGTCTCAACTTCTCATAATCTACAATAATGTCATTAAGTATCGATCATTAGCCATAAGCACTTAGGCATCCAATACCAAATTAACACTTTATCTACCGAAATTTGAGCATTTCCCTATAATTGGACATCCCCGAGAATTTAACTCGGCCAAATCATTTTCAACAATGGCAACAACATGATAACAATATCAATAATCAATTCCAAACGCATTCTAACATTAATAATCTCCTTTCCACATAATTCGACGACATTCATATATATATTCAATTCAACTCATATATTCAAACTAATATCAATGATCGCATATTCAAATAATAATCCAAAACCATTCGAATACGATTCAAGAACATTCCAACAATCCATACAATATTCAAAACAACTCCAACAATATGCTACTCCACCCGAAACCTTCCAAATTTCCATAGAGACATCAACAACACATTTCATTCCTTTCAAATTCATACGCTACATCAACAACTCCACACATTGACAACATTCTTATCGTAAATACTACAAACCATATTTAATTTCATTAGCCTCCAAAACAGCCCACAAACGGCTACAACTTCAACTTTGAGTCATTAAACCTTTCATTCTCATCATAGACACACATAACAACATCAACCAAACATATTAAGAAAATTATTCATCATTCCTACATTAAACCACATACACGGCCACACACACACACCCAAACTTTCATGAATTCATTCGTTTCCACACTACATGCTACAACATGTACAAATCATCCATAAAACATGAAAATGTAAAGGATTAAATCTTACCTTTTTTAACTTGTTCTTCACGGCTAGGCTAGAACTAATTGCACAACGAACGATTCAATTGCTCCAACAACTACTCCATGTTGACGAGGACCTTCCAATTGGTAATGAAAGCTAGAAGAAATAATTTTTCCATGATCAATCTTTGGGGGGCTGATTCGGCCAAATTCTCTTTGGCCGTTTCTCTCCTCCTTCTTTTTTTTTTTTTCTTCATTTTTCTTGAACTTTCTAAAATGACAAATAATGAATTGGTCTTCCAATTCATGACTTAATCATATATATATATATATATATATATACATGAGTGCACATGGCCGGTCATGTGCACTCTCTTTTCTCTTCTTTTTTTTTTTCTTTTTCTTTTCTCCAATTTTCTAGAAATTTCCAAGAGATGAAAATAATGAAGATGACTTAATAAGTCATCCAATATTACACATATTCTTCATACATGTGGCCTATGGCCCACAAGTCATGTGCATGGCCACATGATCTCTTTTTTTTTTTCATGAATTAAAATTCCAACACTTCACTTTTGGCCCCAAATTTTCATGAAATGTCTAACTTTCCGTCTAACCAAATTCATAAGCACTTATGTCTTGAAACAAAGTCGAAAAAAATAACCTTATCCATAACTCGTCGCAACCAACTAAAAAAAATATTCCGACGTACAAAATGCGAGATATAACATCCTTCCCCCCTTTGGAACATTCGTCCTCGAATGTTCAACTAGTCGTATAGGGTATTAAGGATCTCGAGGGGGGTTTCCTTTACTGCCACAACATGAAATCTCATTTACCAATCATAGTTCTCTTTCATTTCCTCCTCTGGTCCGCAGGTCATTTCCTTCCTATATAACACGGTGCCTTAACGGAAGCTACGTCTTAAGCACGCAACCTTCTTGCCTTACGATTAGTGTAATAAGGTTCGGTGCATCTCGAGTTAAGCTCTTCCTTCTTGTCGAATCCGATTACGTTCTTTACGGATGATATTTTCAAGTATACCCATTTGCCAGTCTGGAATTCTAAATGTCGATACCGATTGTCGTCAAATGATTTCTGTCGTTTCTGAGCTACTAATAGTCGTTCCCCGAATTTAACCATTATCGGTCAACACCATTCCAAGAAGTCAACATCTTCACCCTCCTTTTTGTGGCCAACTAGTTTCGATCTTTGCTTAAATCGTCCCCAACTTTTCTTACGCATCTTTTGGTTCAACACATTAAGCTTATGTCTTATCTTATTCTATACCTCGATAACTACCTTATCTTTAATCTCGAATCCTAACGATCTCCTCAACTTTCCCGTCACACGTAATGTTGCAATCTTTACCCGAATATACAAAAAGGGGGTCGCATTATTCTAAGAACCACCTCAACGTACCTTTAATCCTTATATTTCACTTTATCTGCCTTTCTTCTACCTACCATAGTGTCGGAATACATTTTTGGGTTCAACCATAAGCATGTCTTGTTCGTTCTCCCTAACTCCAGTTCCACGGGTAATCTATCTCAAACCATCCTAACATCTTTCCTTAACGCATACCCAAAATTTTATCCCGTGTTGTTATTCAATAGGAAAACTTTTCTCGTTACGCATTTATGATCTCCGTAAGCTACTCGTACTATCTCTACTATTCTTAGGTTGTACAATATCGTCTCTCATATTTTCTCTTTAAGTCTCCATTTCCTAGCGTCTTGTCATTCACTTAGTTCCGCAAACTTCTCGCTTCACTAATTATTATCCCGACTTTTATCCCTTATCGTTGGTTTTCGATCTTACTAGCTTATTTCGATGCAAGGTCTCATTTGTAGTTCCGCATCCATATCAAACACGTTACCGTGTCAATTGTTTCTATCTTATTTCTTGCACCTCTCTCCTCGCTTTAGGGGTGTGCTTATACCATTTCCCGTTTAGGCTTTGCCCTACATCCGTATTTCCAATCTCAATTAAGCGGTACTTTTATCCCGACATTTTGATCCCTTTACCGTTCATTTACTCATTCTCTTTCCTTTCCAAATATCGTTGTATTAACACTTTCCAAACTTAACTTGTAATGAAAACAACATCAACTTGCCTTCCGAACATCCGTACTTTATATATATATTTTTCTCCACTTCGAACCTCGTTACCTTGTCCAATTAATGCCTTCCATATACCGCCACGTTGATTACCTAATACATATATCCGCTGATCTAACCATATATGTGATATCCGTGCGTACCCATGTACACATATAGTCCCTACTATCTTGCTTACAAATTATCTTCAAACACTATTCCAATTCCCTAATTCTAGAGCTGTGATGTACCTCTTTTCCTCTTTATCGGTCTAATTTGCCCCCGTTCGCGCGATCTGAAGTTTCGCTCACTCGCAAACTTTAATTTTCCTTAGACTCATTCTAGCTTCTCATTTCCTTCTTGCGTCTGAATTTATAGAACTTCGTAAAACTTCCCAGGGGGTCACCCATCCCAGGATTTCTCTCGCTTCAGCACGCTTAACTTTGAAGCTTCGATGAAATATGATGCCTTAACGCCGTATAATCGCGTCCACCTCATCGCATGACCTCCGTCACGTGATCCGGAGTAAGTCGAAGTCTTAACGGGATTTCGAAGCGCTCTTATAGCATAATTACTATTTTACCCCTCCTTTGGTCCTCGATATTCGCCGTTCACCGCGGATATAATTACTTTTCGTTCTAGGCTTCCAAATTCTCGATGACGATGAACACACCTCGACCGCCGTTACTTATAAATCCCCGGCCACGCGGCTTCCTTGATTTCGCTCTCATTTTACCTCATTCTTTTCGTCCTCTCTATATTCGAGTCTTTTACCGTCCCGTCACTTCGACACCGGATCCTTAACTACGTGTATCATGGTCTATTACTATGCCGTTGTCTCACTCTCTTCTTACTTCCTCCTTCCGATTACCTTCTCTTCCTTACACTCGCTATCATTTCCACTATATATAACCTTTATTTCGTACTTTCCTTACAAAACTTAATAAGTCTCGCTTACTCGTTCCATAACTCACTTTTCCATTTCACACTTACTTTTACATTCTAGCTACGTAGACCACGTCATAGCTTTAGCCGCTTTCTCATTAGGCTTTACTTATTTCCATAACGATTCATCTCGCTATATTCATATTACATCCTGTTCGTAATCAATCCGATAGTATAACACTTCTTAATCCTTTCAATTTCTCTGTACTATATCAACATCGACCTTATAATTATTATTATCCCCGATTCAATAATTAGCTTCTTTCTCGGTGTCGGCCGTACTCGTAGCTTAGTCAATCAATCCTTTTTTCATTGCTAATGGCGCGACCTTCCGAGACATATTACAAATCTATATCTCATTCTTACTTTATTTCTGGGAAAATTTCGACAGAGTTTCCTCTCAGAATCGTTATTATCTCAAATCCGTACACAAAAATACCAACAATGCCTCACTTTGGCCAACATATATATATATATATATACATTTCATGTCATATCACGTAGTCCCAACACGCGGCTCCCATATATATATATTGACGATACAAAATAATAAACATATCTTAGCGCCCAACTCAATCGGCACTTGTCACACTTTCTTGTTTACCTTCTCCTTTTAACCTTCACCTGCATTTCAATCGTACTTCACTATCTTGCCCGGCATATATCTTTCATACCATTACTTACCTGCGTACTTCGTAGCTTCCAATGTCGCCAGTCGTTTTCTTCCGTCGATGCCATTTCTCTGCAGAAATCGGAAGTTAGCGCAAATAATCTCATTTCCTATGACTTGGCTCTATGGCACGATCTAAGATGTCAAAGAAGAGTAACCATCCTAGATGCCCCGTAGCCTCCTGTTTATAAATGTGGCGCGCTTCACACCATAAACAGGACTCTACCGGACACGACTTTGCAGACAACCCCCAAGACGAACCGCTCTGATACCAATTTGTCACACCCTTAATCCGATAAGGTGTGATGGGCACCCGACCCTTATTTAGGGTCGAGCGAACCCGCTGACTCACATAATACTCACAATCACGCTGGCGCTCAAGTCATGACACAAATATACATAACAAAAATGTATCGGAGATTAATATGCTTTTTGCTTTTCTCAAATCAAATAAAATCTTGCAACATATGAAATTTATAACACCACGCATAATAATATACCGGCTTACATAGCCATTTACATAACCGACATCTAATACCACACGACACGTCACCGCAAAGTCTCGACCGGAACATGAAACCATAACATGATAACCGACTCGGCAAAGACTCCGGAGAAAATGGAGCTCGCCAATTCCGCCGGAACATCTTCTACTAATATCTTGACTCACCGGGTGTACTCGCGTGGCATGAAACGCGCCCCCCCGAAGAAAAAGGGGTCGATACGAAATATGTACTGAGTATGTAAAGCATGAAATGTAGTAAGCGGGATCATACCAAAATAAAGAGTACAGACAATCATAGGACTTGCTTTTGAAATCATATATCATGCATATCAGTGTTACAAAATCATCATAAAAACATATGGCGTGTCCCGGCCCTCTATTGAGGGACTCGGTGAGTAAAATCATAATATGCAAATATAACGTGTACATGTAACGTGCCCCGGCCCTCTAATGAGGGACGCGGTAAATAAAACCATCATATGCATGAACATGCAACGTGCCGACCGCCCACGGAGGGACGCGGTAAAATGGAATCATCATATGCCATCCCGGCCACCTCCCCATATCATCATATCATATAACGTGCCCCGCCCCGCTAGCAAGGGGACGCGGTAAATATACGTGCCCCGCCCTCCATGGAGGGACGCGATGAACATATATATAATATATATATATATATATATATATATATAGCCGAAAGATATATATATATATATATATATGAGAAACCATGCACATAAACCATCTCGAGACTCAATGAAGTGCCGACATTAACCGATGTGGGATTCGCCTAAACCAATGTGGGATTCGCCTATACTAATGTGGGATTCGCCTAAACCAGTGCGGAATTTACCTCGCCACTGGGTTTGCCCCACCACCGGCTCTGAAACCACTTAATCATATTCCAGAATATACACAAATCATATAACGTAAGCATATCGAGGCATCTTGAAAATCCGGACAAATATTATACCAAATAACTTTCGGACATTACTCGGAAACATATCATATATCATGAGCATATCAAAATATCGTAGAGATCATGGTCATATATCGAATCAATTCGAGCCCGCCTCGGAAAGTTACGGACCTTACATATTATGGAATCACATACGAACATATCGAAGCAATCCGAGCCTTTCTATGAAAGATACGGACGTTCGTAGTTACGGAGTCATTTAAAACATCATTCTTTTGGAAACATAACTTTTATGCAATTTTTGAAATCCAAATCTTACTAATGACATAAAAACCATATCTTGGTTACATTAAGAATATGGACATCGAGAAACAAATAAGAATCATAAACCTGCTCGGATTGCAGGAATAGAGTTACCTCGAGAAACGTGTCATAACTTACTTTCAACTAGGACATGCCAAAAGAAAGAAAGGTGAGCTTTACATACCTTATCCGCTTCCTACGCTAGTCCAAACTTACGTCTTGAGCTTCCAACAATCTACAATAATGTCATTAAGCATTAACCATCAATCATAATCATTTAAGAATCCAATACTAAACCAACACTTTATTTACAAAAATTTCGGCAGCACTTCCCCTGTAATTGGACACCTCCGAGAATTCAACTCGGCCAAATCATTATCAACAATACCAACCAACATGATAACAACCTCGATAATCAATTCCAAACACATTCTAACATTAATAACTCCTTTCCATATAATTCGACGACATTCATTTCTATTCAATTCAACTACATATATTCAAACTAATATTAACGATCGCATATTCAAATAATAATCCAAAACCATTCGAACACGATTCAAGAACGTTCCAAGTAATCCATACAATATTCAAAACAACTCCAACAAGGTACTACTCCACCCGAAACCTTCCAAACTTGGCAAGAGCAACACAATACATTCTTTTTCTTTCAAATTCATACGCTATGTCAACAATTCGCACAATGACAACATTCTTATCGTAAATACTACAAACCATATTACAATTTCATTAGCCTCCAAAACAGCCCACAAACGGCTACAACTTCCGCTTGAGTCATTGAACTTTCATTCTCATCATAGAACACATAACAACAACAATCAAAATATTAAGTAGCAATAATCCATCATTCCTACACCATATAGCACATACACGGCCACACACACAACACCCCAATTTCATGAGTTTCATTCGTTTCTACATGCTACAACATGTACAAATCATCCATAAAACATGAAAACTAGGATTGAACCATACCTTTTTCCACTTGTTCTTCACTCGGCTAGAACTATATTCCGCACAAACGAGCGCCTTGCTTGCTTCAACAACTATCCCATGTTGACGAGGGCCTTCCAATTGGTAATAAAGCTAGAAGAAATAATTTTTCCACGATCAACTTTAGGAGCTGATTCGGCCAGCCCCTCTTTGGCCGGTTCTCCTCCTTCTTTTTTTTCTCTTCTTTTCTCTTGAAATTTCTAGACAACAAATGATGAATTGGTCTTCCAATTCATGACTTAATCATATATATATATATATATATATATATATATATATATATATATATATATATATATATATATATATATATATATATATATATATATATGTACCGGTCATGTGCACTCTCTTTTCTTTTTTTTTTTTTTTCTTTTTCTTTTCCCTCCAATTTGCTAGAAATTTCCAAGAGATGAAAATAATGAAGGTGACTTAATAAGTCATCCAATACTTCACATATTCTTCATACATGTGGCCTATGGCCCACAAGTCATGTGCATGGCCACATGATCTTCTCCTTTTTTTTTTCATGAATTAAAATTCCAACACTTCACTTTTGGCCCCAAATTTTCATGAAACATCTAACTTTCCGTCTAACCAAATTCATAAGCACTTATGTCTTGAAACAAAGTCAAAAAAAATAACCTTATCCATAACTCGTCGCAACCAACTAAAAAAAAATATTCCGACGTACAAAATGCGAGATATAACAGCTTAGCCACAAGGAGGCATGAGATCAAATCAAAATGCTTTTTAAATCCCTTTTCACGGTACTGCTGCTGTAATACCAAATTAGAGGCATGAAAAGTCGTAAGAGTCTTTTCTAACATATACTGATCTTTTACATCTTCCCCACATAATTTAAATTGGGAAGTAATTCTACATACATCAGAGTTCTAATCACATACAATTTTAAAATCCTGTAACCGTAAGTGAATCCATTCATAAAGAACCCTCGGCAATACCATTGCCTTAAGGTGGTCATACCTTTCCTTCAAACCTGTCCACAATTCAAGTGGATCTTTCACTGTCAAATAGTCGGCCTTCAATCCTTCATCCAGATGATGACGAAGGAAAAATATAGCTTTTGCTTTGTCCTGGTTCGATGTTGCATTACCCTGAGTAATAGTGAAACAAAGACCTTTAGCGACTAGGTGAATTTCAGCATCGAGCACCTATGACAAAAAATTCTTTCAAGATATATCAAGTGCCACGAACTCAAGCTTTGACAAATTCGATATAGTAAAACTAGCATAGAAAAATAGTTGAATTAGAAATTTTAAAAAAAAAAAAAAAAAAAAAAAAAATAAAGATTATAACTGAAAATTGTGGGCAGTACATCACGAGGACTAGTATCCTTTACTATAAAAAATAGATTTAGTGTTTCTCAATTTTGTGGAGCAAGACCCAGGAGGAAGCTCATAATCAGTTTTAGGATAGCAGATTTAAGATCGCTACAAAAATACATCTGTTACTGACCGACTAGAGGAAGAATACTACCTTTTTGTTTTACACAGTCCAAAATACGATTAAAAAAGACATTAATATGTAGAAGGAAGATAAGGAGTTTCCCACCTAAGGAAATATGCATTTCTCAGAGAAACAAACGGAAGCAACAACAATCAAAATATGACTTTCATTATTAGGTATGCATTATTGATTGGTTCCCATTCATTAATCAAATGTACACAAAAATCCAAACAAGTAAGGTGGTTTATCCAATTTCAGAAAGTAAATAAATCCAAGATTTTTTTTTTTTTTTTTTTTTGGTAGAATAGTTTGTAGCACAAAGAGTAGCTTTACACTTTAAGGTCTGTGGTACTAAGTAGCAAAAGTTTGCGTCAAAGTAAAATTGGCAGACAACTTAAATTTAAAATTTGTTTAGAATATAAAATAGAATTACGAATACATACCAGAAGCTCAACTTGAAAAAAATGAAATGATATAGAGACTCGTGGTCGTGGTGATAACGTGTTATAAAATAATAGAAATTGTAAACAAAGTAAGAGAAGTAGACAAGGAACTTGAGAGAGAAATCTTATTTCTTCTTTCTTGGTGTATTCAATCGGTTATTAAATAACCTATTTATAGCAACCAAAGGTTTGTTACCCTGTTACATAACGTTCCAAAATTAACATTTGTTACACAACATATCAAAAACTTGTTATGATACAAAACCATCCAAAACTTGTTATGGACATCCACCATTAAATGGATTCATAACATTTTTCTATATTTCAACTAAAATTCTGGTATGGAGGCACCTAAATTCTCTATTGAAATGTCTCCCTCACCACTCCTAGAAAACTTGCTAGTCGTTATATATTATAGTTGCTTATACTTGTAACTTCTATATCTAATTTATATTTGGATGGATGATTCTACTTTATTGTTCGGTTTACAGTTTTGTACATCAATTAATAAATCAGACAACTTGTTACAATATTTCGTATTTCGTAAATATGTGCACTAAAATTAGAAGCTAAAATCTTCACATCATTATTCCTATACCTAAACCAGTGGCGGAACCTGGATTTTCACTTAGGGGGTTTAAAATTATGAAGAAGTAAATACACGAAGAATTCAAGGGGGTTCAACATCTACTATATATAAAAATAAAAAATAAAAATTAACCTTGTATATACATTGTAATTTTTCGCTGAGGGGATTCGGATGAACCCCTGGAGCCTACCTAGCTCCGCTTCTGACCTAAACCACTAATTTCTGTTTATTTAAATTGTTCTTCTGGTAAATATTACTTTTCTTTTCCAGTTTGAGTCCATGGGGAAAATCACGAGAACTTATATGCAAAAATAAAATATTTGAGAGTTTGGTGTGTTTGAAATTGAAATATGCCATATAGTTAAACTTAAAAAGACTGCAGAATAAACTAAGAAAAATAATAAAATATAAAAGCAGAGGCAAGGGTTGGAAGAAAGTGAGGGCCCATATGAAACGGAGAACCTGTCGGCAAATGTCGTCTTGTGTAAAACCTACCCGTTGATGTGACAATCTTCCAAATTCGATCATTTTCTATGTTTTATGTTCTTTTTTGTTCGATTATTTTCTTTGTTCAGAAAAGTACACAAAGGGCCATCCGGCCCAAACTATTCCCACCGGATGGCCCATGTTTCTCCAAACCCGAAGTGTGGTAAAAAATCCATCTTTCATTTTGTGGCACTTTTAAATCACAAAAAAAAAAAAAAAAAAAAGGACTATTTGTGGCGACTAAAGATCTTTTTTTTTTTTTTCATAAAAGTCACTAAAGATCAACTATGTATAGAAAATGTTTCATATGTATAAAAAATTATCATTGTTGTATAGAATATGTATCCCTACCGTATATTATAGAAAATGTATCATAGGTTTGTATCATTATTGTGTAATTTGTGTATAATAAATGTATCATCAACGTATACTCACTAATCATACATATATTATACATTTGTTATACATTGGTTATACACTAATGATTCACCTATTATACATATTCCATACATAAGTATAGAAAATGTATCATTGTTTTATAATTTATGTATAAACTGTATCATTCTTGTATAGAAAGTGTATCATACGTCTAGACAATGTATCATACATATACAATATATAAACTGTATCATTCTTGTATAGAAAGTGTATATAAACTGTATCATTCTTGTATAGAGAGTGAATATATAATTTCAGCATATGTATATAAACTGTATCATTCTTGTATAAAAAGTGTATCATACGTATAAAAAATGTATCATACATATACATATAGAAACCGTATCATTGTTGTATAGAATATATATCACTATTGTATATGTATAGAAAATGTATCATACGTATAGAAACTGTATCATTATTGTATAATATGTGTATAATAAATGTATAATTAACGTATAATTTATGTATAATAAATGTATAATTAACGTATAACTTATGTTTAATAAATATATAATTAATGTATACTTACTAATTTTTTTAGTTTGTAGTTGATATGTTTTAGTTCGTTAAGTTTTCGATGATGGTTACTTTAGTATATAAAATGTATCATTATTGTATAGAATATGTATCCCTACTGTATACGTATAGAAAATGTATCATAAGTATTATTATACATGTTTTGAGATATTTCTTGAAAGCTCAATCAATGTATAAATATACACATATTATACATGTTTTGGAATATTTTTTGAAAGTTCAATCACTGTATAAGTATACACATATTATACATGTTTTGAAACATTTGTTGAAGGCTCAATATGAATTTTAACCTTTAGTGGAGACTTTTTTAATTGTCACTTTAAAAAAAAAAATTGATCTTTAGTGGCGGCGACTTTAGTCCTTTTTTTTTTTGCAGCGGACCTTTAGTGGCGACTATAGTCGCCACAGAAAGTCTTTTTTTTTTTTAAAGGCGTTTGGGCTGCTGGGCCGGCCAGCGCTTGGGAATAGTTTGGGTCGGCCGGCCAGCTCATGGTATTAGGCCCAAATGTGAGCCAAATGTGGGATTACTTTGGCCTGTTGGCCATTGTATGTCTTTTTCCCTTTCCAATTTAAGTCACAAAATACTCGAGGCTTTTGAGACTTCAAGTGGAAAAACGTCTTGCCAATAAGCAAGTGGTGGGCTAATAGCTCAGGCCTCTCACTTTAGCCTTTATGATCGGGCCCAAGTGCCTAAATACTCGCTTTTGTGGTTATCTGAGGTTCTTTTTTTACATATATACTACTTTTAGAGTACTTGAGACATTTTTGATTGAAGTGATAAAAAATTTATTTTGTTTTGAAGTTTGGTACACTTCAGATACTTTTTGTCTGAAATATGGCATTATCAAGACCAAACTTCGAATATTTTTGTCTGATGTTTGGCCTGGCTTGCCAAAACTAACTTCGGACATTTTCTTTTAGAGAAATAACAAAAATGGTCTTTTATGTTTGTGGGTAGGTTCAAAATTATCTAGTATTGGTCCTTTAAGTTTGCCACACGTTTAGAAAAAAAAAGTCCCTTATGTTTGAGGGTAGGGTCAAAATAGTCCCTTAAGTATGTTTGGTCCTTTATGTTTCCGAAAGTTAACACTTTCAGTCTCCAGCTAAATATTTACCGAACTCTGTTAGATTTGACATGAACTATGAAGAAAATGTTTAATTATAAATACCAAGAAAGTCTCATTAAATTCTAAGATCTGCAACAGAAAAACTTACACTAGACATTAAAAATATATAAAAAAAAAAAAATAACAGAAATTACACCTAAAAAATTCATACTGGACTTTAGAAATAATTAAAAATATCATAAACTACACGAATAGTCGCTACTAAAAACTAGCGAAAACCGATGGACGAAAACTGAGGAACAAAACCAAGGGACACTATCGGAAAGGCAGTGATTCTTTTTAATTTTTTATGAAAATCGACGAAAGGATTTCTACACAATAATGTGTGGAAATTATTTTTTTTGTAAAAAAATTCTCTACAATGGAAGTATCTATTTTTATACCGGTTTTCAATAAAAATTGAGATTTGTGTATTTTACCTAGCCGATGGACTCCCTCGATTTTAATCGACAGAGTCAGCCAATTTTTGTGTTCTGAGGTACTATTTTATGACATTTTCAAGTCCGTCGGTATTTTCTAATTTTGCCCTATAACCGAAGGATGTTTGGGTTATGTCCCGAGGTATTTGACCCTTTTTTAGTAGTGTATCTCTAAATATGAGTTCTCACCAATTTCCTTTTTTTTTTTTTTTACTAATTCCCGTCAAATCTAACAGACGAAATTCGAAAAATATTTTTCCAGAGACTAAAAGTGTTTACTTTTTGCAAAACGTAAAGGACCAAAACTGTGAAGTGCTTACTTAAGGGACTGTTTTGAACCTACTATCAAACATAAGGGGCCATTTTTGTTAACTTGTGACAGACGTAAAGGACCAAAACTGTTAAATGCATCTTAAGAGACAATTTTGAACCTACCCTCAAACATAAGATACCATTTATGTCGTTTTCTACCATTATTTTTTACTGAAGTTGATGCCTTGGCGAGGCCTAACCAGACATTTTGACAAATTGGTTGCCTTGGCAAGGCTTCAGATAATAATGACTTTTCAAGGCCAACTTCAGTAATATTGTATAGAAGTCGTGGCCTTGATAAGGCCTAACTTTAGACATTTTTTTCTGAAGTTTAGGCATTGGCAAGGCTAAACTTCAGACGTGCAACATCGCACTTCAGGCATTTTGGCATCCGGTTAAGGTATATATTTGGCTGAACCTCGACATTTTGGCTTGAAGTTTCAGCGAACAAATTTTGTGTCACGAATCAAAATCCAAGGTCACGATGGCACTTATTCTCACCCGATAGGTAAGCCAACCCAACCGTTTACCAATTCAATTAAGTTAGATATGCGGAAAGTAAGCGATAAGTCAAATGCCCAAATACAAAGTATTTGACATATAAACAAGTGTCGCAATAGAAATAACATCCAAGACTGGTGTCATGTGTACAAAAGGCACTATGCATACAATACAAGGCCGAAATTGTCACGACACAATCGGAGGGCCATGACGGGCACCCGGATCTGAATTACCGAGCACCACAGGACATACATGCATTACATAGTCATACCTGAGTGTGGGCCATGAGGGTCGTCACGAGACAACCTGCTAACTAATAGATATCATAAGCTGAGAGGGACACAAGCCCAAAAGATATATATACAAACATAAACGTGTTGAACCAAAATGTACAAGCCGACAAGACTATCAAAAATGATGATACAACAAGATATAGACCGAGAAGGCCATAGAACATCTAATTGTACATATCTTTCTATGAGCCTCTACCAGAATACAAGACATAACAAGGACAGGATAGGACCCCGCCATACCCAAATGTACACAAAAGTATCATACCAAGCTAGGCATGACTCCCGACAAGTGGAGTGCTCCCGATACAAGCGGCGAGCGAGGACGGCAACTAAGGGTGTGAATCGTCTCTCTGTCTACCTGCGGGCATAAACGCAGCGTCCACAAATAAAAGGACGTCAGTACGAATAATATACCGAGTATGTAAGGCATGAAGAATAATATACTAAAGACATGAAGGTAACATGAGATAAAAGAGAAACAACCTGTACATCTGAAGGCGGATGACATGCATGCTTTCCTTTTAAAAAAAACATTTACATATATATATAAGCCACACTGTGGGGCTAAATCATCATTATTAAGCCATTCTTGTGGGGCTAAATCATCATTATTAAGCCATTCTTGGGGACATCATTATCATACCGTACCCGACTGTAGTGGTGTGCACAATAGGTGTCGTACCCGGCTGACTATAACATGGCATGGTGTCATAAAAAAATAAAAAATATATATAAATATATATATATAAAGCATGCATGATAGCATAAAGAAGTGTTACGACCCTATCGAAGTGACGTAAGGTCGTCATACCTCCGATTTCCACTTATGGAGATAACATCATCAACGTAACTTATTTTGAAAGATCAATAATCATAAGACAAGATCAATAACCATGACACAAGATCAATAACATCATAGGAAGATCAAGAACATAAGCTCCTAATATTTCTAAGAGTGGAGTCATTAGGGTTATCATTCGTATATGTTCGTATCAATATGATCATGCCAAAAGAAAGAAGAAAGGGACAGACTTAACATACCTCGTTGTCTACTTAACCACTCAACGTCTATCTTCCCGAGCTTGCAAATCTACATTCAAGATGATTCACACTAAGGTTAAGTCGTTGAAACACTTATAAGGTCAAATTAAACTAATAGGTGAGCTAACGGAAATTGGACAGCATTTCCCCTATAATACCTACTTCCACCCAACTCCAAAACAACTCCAAAACATCAATAACAATATCAAAAATACCATATCCAAGAGATTACAAAACTAGACTCAAATCAGTCTAAAACTTCCTTTCAAAATGTCACGACCCAACTGGAGGGCCATGACGGGCACCCGGAGCTAACACACCGAGCACCTCTAAACATACATCTCATAATCATTTTTGGGTAGACCATAAAGATAGCTCATAGATATCATAATCTGTAAGGACATATATCACAACATAACGACACATCTCTATATAATCTTCAACAATTATGCCTATCGTCACCAGCAAACAAGGCTACTAAAATGTTATACAACAATATGGGACGTCTAGCTACGTATATCTGTCTACGAGCCTCTATATAGAATACAGGAATTCATAAGGATGGGACAGGACTCTACCATGTCCAAGTATATACACAAAAGAGTAATACCAATAAACTGCAGCTCTGAAGCAAATGGAGCGCTCCTGAGATTCCGCTGATGAAGCTCCTATGGGTCAGATCCGTCTACCTGTCTACCTGGGGGCTTGAACGCATCGTCCATAAGAAAGAACGTCAGTACGAATAATGTACTGAGTATGTAAGGCATGAATAGTAACATGATAAAAGCACGAAGAATAATGTAAGATAAAGGAACCGTTTTTACCTCATGATACCTTTTAAGACATTCATCATGCTTACTTAACCTTTTTCTAGAAGGAACATTTCATATATCCACATACATACTTATACAATATCGGTACCCGACCATAATAGGACTCGGTAATATCTATACCCGGCCCTTTGGGGACTCGGTCATATCTGTACCCGGCCTTTTCGGGACTCGATCATATCTGTACCCGGCCCTTTCGGGACTCGGTCATATCTGTACCCAGCCCTTTCGGGACTCGATGTCACACATGACTATATATATATATACATATATAAGAGTACATAAATAAAAACACATCATCATCATCATTATCATTATCACCACATCTTTCCTTAGAGGATCAACTATCATAAGATGAGATCAATAATGTCATGAGAGTATCAAGAACGATGAACTTGGATAGCATTGGAAATGGAATTATCATCGTCGCTATATCTCACCTTGAAGGAACAATTATTATGAGGTGAGATCAACAACAATGGATAAAATCAAGGAAATCATGAAATAAGCTCAATAATCTCATAATAGCATCAAATCCATAAGCTTTGGAATCTCCAAAAATGGAATCATCATCATTATCATCATGGAACATACTTATCTTTAGCATCATAAGAAACTCTAAGAATCATGAACTTCTAACTTTTGGGAATAAGAATGTTATGGAAAACATATATATGTTCATAAGAAAGGAATCATGCCTTTAGAAAGAAAGGGACTAGACTTAACATACCTTTTTGGTCTCCTTAACTACTTAACGCTTATCATCCCAAGCTCGTAAATCTACATTCGAGAGAATTCATATTATTGTTAGGCTTATCGTCATATGCTTATCTTAAGCTTTCAAATTAAACACTTTTAGAATCTGGCGAAATTCAGGCAGCATCTCTCCTGTTTATATCCCTAGCTCGAAATCACAATACTAACAACCAACACAACAACAACAACACTAACACCAACAACATTATCATCAATACCAAAATATTCCATAAAACATCCCACACGATGTTTATCAACATACAATAACAATATAAACTTCCTTTCTTCCCAATCAAGGAGAATAATCTCATCAACACACCACCAACATTAGATACCATCCATATACATGAAAATTAGCCCAAAAACACGGCTACAACATGTTCAAAACAGTCCATAAACTCAACAACTACAACACAACACTTTATGATCTTTCCTCCATAACTATTTTCACTTTTAAGACTTGCTAAACCTTCAAATCAACTCAAAATAAGAAATAGGATGAAGAACATACCTTATACTTGAAGAAATTTAGCCACACCAACTTTATTCAAGACCAAACTCACCACAACATCAAGTAGAAACAAGAAGAATCACTTTTCATGAACTAGTTTGGTGTAACCTTATTGAATTCTTGATTTAAGGGGTTATAAGTGTTTAAGAGAAGTATATGGATGTGTCTAGAACTCCCAAGAAGTGTAAATGATGAAAAAAGTGGAATAATAGGGTATTTATACCCCTTGAGAGTATGTTCCACCGACTTCCCAAGTGGGGCCCGCGGAGAGCCATTTGGCAGCTTGGAGGCTTATCTTGAAATGCCCATAACTCCCTACTCCGATGTCGTTTTGATGAACGGTTTGTTTTGTTGGAAACTAGACTTCCTAAACTTCAATTTAGGCTTTTGTTTTACTTCAAAACTCCTGATATACTAGGAGATATAACCCTCTAAAGTTGACCCAAAATTTCTGTGCAAAATTCTGCCAACTTTTTCTAAATTTTCAACAAACTTATTTTCTTTGATTTGCTTGATCCCAGAATCTTCTGAAACTCTCCATACATGATATTTATCATTAATTATACTTGATAAGGGTCATGTCCTTTGGTTCCAAAGTTGTCCTTCCCAGTGATGACTTACGAGATCGTAATTCATCTTCTACTTCATTATTACGTACTTCCCATGGATTGTACCTTCCAAAACTTCATGGGATGTCTATGATACTCCATTAATATGACGAAATACGTGGCGTGCTCATGCTCTGAAAGTCCGAGGTGTAACACAAAATCAGTCTATAACTAATACTTCAACACAACACCTTAATACCTTTCCGGCATGACTCTTTCCACTTTTAAGACTTGCTAAACCCTCAAATCAACTCAACATAAGAGATATAATGAATAAATTACCTTATAACTTGAATAAATTCAGCCCACAAAACTTACTTCAAGACTTAGTCACCACAACTTTAACTAGAAGTGTTACATCTTGGAAAATTTTCCGTTGATACACAGTGAATAGACTAACGAGAGCACGAAGTATAAGGTATTGCAATAAGTAAGAAATGAGATTTGATGACCCTAATTAAGATCTTAAAGACATTTGATGTTTGACGAGAAAGTTTGCCAAGAGAAGGCAAGGCATACGTTATGTATCGGAAAAGATTTACGAGTACCAAGTTAATGATGATTTAATGATGCTTTGAAGAAGAGTTATAATTTCCCTTAGATAGTTAATGAAGTGTTAAACAAGTGTTAAGAATGTTCCATAAGGATTGGAGATCGAACGAAACGACGGAATCCATTTCAGGGAAATGGAGTTATACGACCACTTATACGGTCCGTATAACTTTATACGGTCCGTATAACTTTATACGGTCCATATAAGGGGTTTGTATAACTCCCAGCAGGGATATGAATTTCTGGTTGGTGAACCACGGCCACTTATACGGGCCGTACAATATTGTACGGACCGTATAAGTGTCTGTATAGTACCCGACTGGCTAATTTTTAGTTTTTGTATAAATAGATGCCTTGGGTTCTTTTACTTCATTTTTCATCTTTTACAAGTATTGAGAGCTCAAAAACCCTTCTCTAAGCACCTTCCACTCAAGTCCAAAAGAACACAAAGATCAAAAGGCTAGAATCAAGTGTTTATGTGTTAAAAAAAAAAAAAAAACTGCCAAGGGTTAGAAGACTACAAGAAATCCAAGTGAAGGTGAAACTAGGGTTTTGTTCAAGTGAGGTGTTTCCACCCAAGGTTCATTTCTACACCATCTAAGGTAAGTTTTATGGTATTTCCATGTTGTTTAAGGTATTTGAAAGTTGAAACACTTGGATTGTAGAAGGATATAGAAAATGGGTCATGAATGTGGGAATAGTGTCACTTTTGAATAATAGTTGGATTGAGTCATGATTCTTGATACATTATGATTATAATCATGTTATAAATGATATTGAGAACATGGGATAGACGTTGTATATGAATGAACGTAATCGTGTGTTATGACTATGAATATGGATGATTGGAAG
Organism: Lycium ferocissimum; assembly: GCF_029784015.1. NCBI lineage: Eukaryota > Viridiplantae > Streptophyta > Magnoliopsida > Solanales > Solanaceae > Lycium > Lycium ferocissimum. Next base: position 56,142 of record NW_026719745.1, read on the forward strand.
TGAATTGAGAAGTAAGGATAATGTAGGTGAATAAAGGCTATTGTTATGATGTTGTGAATGTTATTAATGATGTTTGGGAGTTGATATATGATATGGAGGAAGTCGTATAAATAAAGGAGATGTTGTCCAATTTTCTCTAGCTTTAGTCATGTATGCTAAGTCATCGATTTCCTAATGATAGTATAACTCTAATGAAGGTAGAAACGTGAGCATTGAAGGAGTACGTGCAAGTGATAGAATAGTTGAACGGAAAGGTATGTAAGGCTAACCCTTCTTTCATAAGGCATGGTTCTCTGGCCAAATATCTGAGCCTATAATATGCTCCAATGATTCTATCTCTAAAAAGCTACTAAGCTCATGATCCTCGATATGTTACGATGGTACTAAATTCCTTATACGACGAGTAATCCTTTAAGGATAAATGTGATGAACGATGATAGTAATGATGCTAAAGATGCTTATGAGCTTATATGTATATGTGCCTATGTATGGCTATTATGAAACCCCAAGCTTATGGCCGGGTAGAATATAGTAGATATGTATATATATATATAACGCGCGCGCACCACTGCAGTTGGGTACGGATAACCCTGAGCCTTGGTAGGGCTAGGTATATATGACACTGAGCCTTGGTAGGGCCAGGTATGTAAATGCTATGTATATGATATCAATATGAGTACGAATATGCTAAGTTTATGCAATATATGTGATATGTATATGATATGAATATGAGTATGAATGGAAATATGACTACGAATAGGAAAATGGACACGAAATGTAAATAAGTACGGATACGTATACGATACGGATATGGATGTATGTACACGGATACGCAATAGAAATGGAATGTCCCTATGAAAAGCAAGTAAGTGTTATGATGATGATACTATTATCTCCCATCCTATGCTATTTCACATGTTGTCTATTATGCTTTCTTATTGATGTTGATCATGCTTTACATACTCGCAAGTACATTCTTCGTGCGACATCCTTTTGTTTGTGGACGCTCGCGTCATGCCCGCAGGTGGCCAGGGAGACAGACTTGATCCATAGCTTTATTTCTCAGGGACTACATAGCGGAGCTCCATTTCATTCGGAGCTACAGCTTTTGGTATAGATTCTTTTGTGTACATATTTATGGGCACGGCAGGGTCCTGTCCCGCCTATATGATATGATATACTCTTCCTAGAGGCTCGTAGATATGTGTATATGGTTAGATGTGTTTGTCCTTGTCGGCCTATATTTTGGGATATTATTTTGTTAGCCTCGTCGGCTTATGTACATTGATATGGGCATAGTTGCTAATGTTGATATAAACGAATTGTCGCCCAATGGGATTAGTATGATGATGAATGAAAAGTATGATTTAGCTATGTGGCTCAGCTAGATGTAAATGAGAGAGTATGATAAGAGGTGCCCGGATGGGTTAGCACCGGGTGCCCGTCGTGGCCCTCCAGTTGGGTCGTGACAAGAAGCAAGAACAAACACCTTCTATGAACTAGTTGAGGTTTTAACGCTTGATCTTATCTTGAAATGGTTTGGGAAGATTATGGATGATTGAGAGGGCTTAAGGGGTCAATAGGGTTCTGTTTTTATGAAACAAATGAGCCCCAAGTCATGGGAGTTAATTTATAGCCAATGGACAAATCTCCACCGCCTTATTTTCACGGTTCACTTTCACGGCCGTGAAATTTTTCACAGACCGTGAAAGGTGCCGTGAAACACTTCCAGTAAGCCACTAGGCTGCCACCCATTCCAGGGTAGCCAACCAACATTTTCACGGTTCGTAAATTTATTCACAATCCGTGAAAATAGACGTGGAATGGCCTTATTCCAATTTTTCGATGTAACGTATTCTTTCCGATTCGTTTGACGTCTAACCTTCGTACTCTTTTCCAAACATGTCTAAGAACTCATATAGCTTTGAGATTCACCCATAGGCCTCATACACAACTTCCTAAATGATTCCCAATACGAGCCTATGACAAATGACTTAAGACGAAACTTTAACATACACGAAGGACGAGATGTAACATTCTTCCCCCTTAAGAACATTCGTCCTCGAATGTTGAACTCTTAGGGTCCTATAGAAATTTCGGCAGAGTCTCCTCTGTAACTGTACCACTACCAACCTGTGACACAGCAACCCAAGATATACAACGCCATACAGGGCCACAACAAGCAATAACAATAAGGGCCTGACACGACCAGTAATCGTAAGAAATAAAACACTACGCACCTGAAGGTAATGATGTCTCAAATTGAACCTCCTCTGGGGGTTGAAACAAGTGCGGATACCTGGATTTCATATCTTCCTCAGCTTCCTAAGTCATCTCCTCGATATTTCAATTCCTCCAAAGGACTTTAACTGAACTTACATCCTTAGTCCTCAATCTTTGAACCTGTCTATCTGGTATAGCAATGGGAACCTCTTCATATGATAATTGCTCGGTAACTTGAACATCATCAACGAGTACGACTCTGGAAGGATCTTCGATACACTTATGAAGCATTGACATATGGAAAACCGGATAGACTAATTCTAAGTCTGAAGGTAGATCTAACTCATAGGCCACCTGACCCGCTCTACGTACAATCCTGTAAAACCCAACGCACTGAGGGCTAAGCTTGCCCTTCTTACCGAATCTCACAACGCCTTTCATAGGCGATTCCTTCAGGAATATCCAGTCATCAACCTGGAATTCTAAATCTCATCGGTGATTATCTGCATAAGACTTTTGACAGCTCTGAGCAGCTAATAATCGATCGTGAATAAGCTTGACCTTCTCCACCGCTTGTTGAATCATATCTGGCCCTATTAACTTAGATTCCTCCACTTCGAACCATTTGATAGGTGACCTATACTTTCGCCCATATAAAGCCTTATACTGGGCCATCTGGATACTGAAATGATAGCTATTATTATACGCGAACTCAATAAGCGGCAAATGATCACCCCACCTACCTCTGAAGTCTATCACAGATGGTCGTAATATATCCTCGAGTGTATGAATGGTACGCTCAGCCTGCCCATCTGTCTGGGGATGGAATGTTGTGCTAAGACTCACCTGAGTCCCCAAACCCTTCTGGAAGGACCTCCAGAAGTTAGCTGTAAACTGCGCACCTCTGTCGAAAATTATGGATACCGAAACACCATGAAGTCGTACTATCTCCTTAATATATAGGTGCGCATATTCCTCTGCTATATAAGTAGTTCTGACAGGCAGAAAATGGGCTGATTTTGTAAGTTGATTAACAATCACCCATATGGAATTGAACATACGCTGAGAAAGGGGCAAGCCTGTAATAAAATTCATATTAATTGCTTCCTATTTCCAAGTCAGAATCTCGATAGCCTGCAATAATCCATCAGGCTTCTGATGCTTAATCTTCACCTGCTGACAGTTAGGACACTGGGCTACAAACTCTGTTATGTCTTTCTTCATTCCATCCCACCAATAAACCTCTTTGACGTCCTGGTACATTGTCACAACCCAATTTAGGATCGCGCGGGCACCTACCTTTCCCTCATCGGCAGGCAAACCCTCAATCAATAACAGATTAATCAAGTAAGACAATTTGAATATTCCAATAACTAAGTACAATTAACAGCGGAAATCAATTATCTAATAAACTCCAATGTTAAAAATATTTACAACCGTTAAATAAATAAAGACTCCTTTCAAGTTCCCACGACCTGGTCTAGACTAGTGCAAGAGCGACTAAATGATACGGATTACACTATAAGACCCAACCCCGTCCTGGAACGAAGTGGAAGGAGGTCTTCAGATTAGGCACCGCACATCTCCGAACCTGTTGCAATTAATCACCTAAAACACTCTACACCCGAAAAAGGTGTAGCAAGAGTAGTATCAGTACAATCAACGAGTACTGAGTAAGTATCATAGGCCAACAATGGTTAGAAACACATATCAGTAAGAGAAGTCACAAATAAACATGATCAGCAACTAAATCAAGTCCTACGTCTATGTCACACCCCGAATCATGGCCTGGGCGAAACACGACACTCGGTGCCTTACTTATGTGATCGAGCAAACCACAGGGCTTGCTAAATCATCATGAGACGTATCATAAGCGAAATAAGACATGAATGCATAGTGAGCCTTTGTAAAACATAGTAAGGCATAATATTAAATAGAAATACTTGTTTAAATCATGAATGCAGATACTATCATAAACGAGCCAAAATGGCTAACCAACTCTGAAAGTCTGATATAACATAACCGACTTGTCTAGTCTATGAAACCTCCATCATGAGTCTGACTGAAAAAAATACTTGCTGGGCCAAGGCCCCCAACATACCTTAAACGCATAGCTAATCATAAAATAAAGAGTTGACTAAACCCCGAATGAGATGGGGCTCACCAATAAGCTGATAAGTCTGAAGTCCTACTGAGCAGGTGCGTCGTCCTGTAAATCTGAATCTGCATTATGAAATGCAGGCCCCCGGGCAAATAAAAGGGGACGTCAGCACACTGAATGTATTGGTATGTAAAGCAACTGAATGAATTAACATGAGACATGGAAATAACATAATAGAGACTGAACTGAAACATGATCATGAACATGAGTACATATACATATATAACATGTGTAAAGTATCGTGAGTAGGGAGAGCTGTAAATATAACCAACAACATGGTCTGGTACTTGCGTCCTACCAATACAACACTCATACCTTGCCAGGGATATGAGATTTAATAATATTATGAAAGGATCCAGTCATTATGAGAGATCGTCCTAAGAATGGGTGGAGCGATCCTCATCCTACGGTGGCTACGTAGTTTCAGGCTGTTTGAAGCCTTCTAGATAATTAATGCAACTCCCAAAAACATGAACATGGAAAATAAGTGGCACTTGCTGCCCATGGCTTTTCATGAATCATAACTTGCATGTACATGGATATCATTTTTATATTATTCTTGCATGAACTTATAAAACGTATATATAGCTTTTCTTGAAAATATCATAATAGTTCATAAACTTGCATGTAAGAACCCATGGAATGCAAGGTATGGGTTTTCATGGATTACAGACAGATGCTCAACAATCATAATGATGTATCAAGACCACAATGAAGTATTTGTAACAATTTAATACATAATATAAGATGGGACATGGACCTAGGGTTATCATGAACATAGTTAAAAACCCTAGTTTTCGTAAAGCCTCATACTTTAGAGAAGAAGAAGCGTGGGGAAGAACAATGATGTTCCATACGTAGATAGCAACCCTACATACCTTAATCACTCCAAAACTTGAATTAAAGACTTGAACTTTAAAGAAGATTTCCAAAAATCTTGAATCTTGAACCTTGAGATGGGTTTTCTTGAAAACCCTAGGTTAGGAACAATGATTTCTTGTTTAGATTACAAGGATACATATTAGAATTGACTTGGAATTATTAGAATAGGCTTACCTTAGTGTTCTTTATGATGGGAGAGGGTAGGAGGTCGTTCTAGGGCTTGACGGAATGAAAAATAATGATTTGCACAGATATGGACGAGTATATATACTGTCCTGGGTCGTAAATTATATGACCACTAAATACGGTCCGTATTTCATAATATGGGTCGTATTTCGGGTCATATTTTGGACTGCTCTGTGACTCTTCAGTAAAATAATCATAACTCTTTGCACAGATGTCCGTTTGAACTCCATAATATACCGTTGGCAGGGTATTTCAAAGCTCTACAACTTTCATCAAGGAAGTTTTCCCAAATTCCAAATACAATTGTTAAATACGGGACATATTTCAAAATACGGGACGTATTTAACAATGTATAACCCTCAAGCCAAATTCCAGAATGCTCAGTGATTTCGATGCCAAATTATGATTTGAAATACATGCTATAAACTGAAATACGGCCTATATTCTGGGGCGTAAATCCCCATCTGACAACTGAAGAGAAATTTCCAATTCCCACATTCTCTATCTAGTTTTCTTAGTCTAGAATCATGGTCAAAGTTTAAGTTAAAGGTATGGGGTGTTACAGTCTATTTACCGCACAATATGACTCCCAGACCCTTAACTCATTCACCTTCCGCTAATAACCACATGCCAGATCCACAATAATATCACAACAAATCATATATCATTAATACCAATCGTTTTAGTCTAGGAGTCGACTCTTCACTATGTTATCTTTAGACTACATCCTTTAGAGGCCAAACATACAACTGATCCTACGAGCGTTCCACAAGATAAACCAACCAACAAAAAGTCACAGATAATCGAAGACAGGTATACGTCATCGCCTAAGTGGCCTCTAATCCTAATTGTGTCAAGTCTCAATATATCAATCCGAATCCAACATCACAAGTAAACACCAAACCATCTTAAACAAGCCGTAATGCAATGCAATGCAAGATGTATGAATGCAATGTAATGTCATGCAAATGTTGTGTACACATATGCTCCGGACGGAAATATCGACATCTCAGTAGCACAACCTAGTGTGACTCGCGAAGTCTAAGTGCCACCCGTCCCGGATCTTTGCCCAACAGATAGATCGGCCCCCAGATCTTTGCCCACGGGGGGTTCTCACCGGCACCACGTTGGGGGACCCGAGGAGTCCATGCACTATCAACGATTCTAGAACTAACATCGGATAGCGGCCATGCAATCAACAATTCCGGAACTAATATCAGATATCGGCCATCTCACGTCACTCAAGTAAAAGAGTTTGATCAAGTATCAATTTCACTTAATCAACGATTCCGGAATGAACATCGGACATCGCCCATCTCACGTCACTCAAGTAAAAGAGTTTTATCCATTATAATCAGGATATCAAAAATGTATCATAAATGGATGAGAATGCGTGCAATGCATGTGTCAACATCAATAGTTTGATCAGTATCGCAAGCACCAACAGTCGGGTACGCTAACAATATATTCGAATCACAAATACCAACAGCAGGTATGCCAACAACATATCTGAATTACAAATACCAACAGTTAGTATGCCAACAATATATCTGAATTACAAATATCAATAGTGGGTATGCCAATAATATCGTAATCAAGACGATAAATAGAATCCCATATCTATCAATAACTCATGGCATCAAGTCGGCACAATAGAACAATCAAATCAGAATACAATGGGGTGACTAGTCCCAAACACACAACAGGTTAATCAAATCGATATACATTATTACCACTTCCCTAATCAGCCTATTAACTTATAACAAATAGTCTCACCCTACACTCATAATCATTCGTCACAACTCGATCTAGAACTCAGTCACAATCGTTGGTGCATTTTATCCTTCCATTTATCAACTAGATTCACCATTAATGGCATAACACAAATAATCATATATTACGGGAATTCTCATCATTAGACACAGAAAATAGGTATTACTCGCTACTTCTAAGTCACATAAAATCCACCGGTACTTACGAAACCCAATCAAACATCCTAAAGAATCTATAGGCCACAAGCCCGAACATACAAGTCACACATCAATACCATCCTAGGATTCCATCCCGAATCTCCAATTCCTACACATGCATTCTCCGTTCCTTCTAATACACAAATATGGAAAACTAACCAGAGTCTACCGAAGGGAAAGCCGTAACCTACTTGGCGGCCGAACAGGTGCCACGAACCCACACATTTGCCTTGTCTTTCGAATTGTCTCCAAATAATCAAACTCTATTCACATGTAAATTCTATGTAAGAACCATGAAGAATGATATCCATATTGACTACTTTCTATTCGGGTTAAATTTCACCCTTTAATTTAGGAAAAACGGGTCTCAAGGCCAAAACGGGAATTTATGGTCAAAATACTAAATTCACTACCAAAAGGTCAAAACCCATTACTATAATCATAGGAATACTCAATTAATTCTCAAAATCATCATTTATATAAAAACCCCAAATTTGGGTCTAAGAACCCAAACTTTGATTCAAGAAATTCAACTCTAGAAGGAAGATTATTGATTAGCAAGCCTAGATATAACATTATCTAGCATGAATAACAACAATTACTCATAACTTAGGAGCCAATTCGTTTTTAAGACCTTTTCAAGAAAAACCCCATAAACCCTCTTTTGATTCTAAGGATTCTATGGCTAGATTAAGGATTAGGAGATGAAGCCAAATGATTATGGAGCCAAGAACCTTACCTTAGTGGATAAATAGGTAGAAAACCCTTCAGTTCGCCTCTCTCTAGCCCTTAGAATGAAATAATAATAATGACTAAGTGTCTACGATTTTTACAAATATAAATGTATTCGGGTACAGCGATACCGCTGCAACGGCCATCGTGCCGCCCTAGCGGTACCGCACTAGCGTTGCCTAGACCGCTATGGTGGTCTAGCCATACATCTCTCACCGCCCGCCGGTGCCTCTGTAGCGGTCCTGGTGCTGCTGCGGTGGACACCAGTAATTCAGAAACCAAAAACAGTTCAACTTTTTTGTAAAATCAACCCCGAAACTCGATTATCATTCGAGACCCAAAACACACAAACAAAATATGCAGATATACATAAAAACGCGCTATGAACTCACCCGCGGCTTCGGATTTGCCAAATATGGTCGCGTTGACCAATTCAACTCTCGGTCAAAGGTTCTCACTTAAGGTCAAGATTTCTCACAAGTCAAAATAAACACTAACGAGGCTCGAAAACGGTCAATAAGGGAAAAATCACGCTAACAACCAAACGGGTCATTACATACATCTTAGTCGTTCCTGGATGAATAGAATAGCGAGAGTATTGAGCCTCTCCCATAATCTGTCGACGTAACCCTGCAACATCGGGAACACATATCCTACCTTGATATCTGAGGACTCCATCTACAGTAATCTCGAATGGTGGCTTTTTCTTTTGAGGGGTTGTATCTCTATGATGAACTAACATAGGATCCTCGTACTGGCGCTCCTTAACCTCGGCTACTAAAGATGAGACTGCTGAATCCTGAATAGTAACCCCCGTATAGCCCGAGTTGAATAATCAAACTCTTAGGCTAGCTAACTGCTGAAGCTCACAAACTAGCTCCCTTTTCTCTGGATGAACATAAGATAAGCTACCCATGGATCTGCAGCTAAGGGCATCGGCTACTACGTTCGCCTTCCCAGGATAATACAAGATATTTACATCATAATCCTTTAGTAGCTCCAACCATCACCTCTGACGCAAATTCAACTCTTTTTGCTTGAAAATATACTGAAGGCTCTTATTGTCCATAAGATATCAACATGAATGCCATACAAGTAGTGCCTCTACATCTTAAATGCATGAATCACCACGGCTAACTCTAGATCATGGGTCGGGTAGTTCTTTTCATCCTTTCGCAACTGCCTCGAAGCATAAGCTATAAGCTTACCGTGTTGCATCAACACACAGCCTAACTCAACGCCTGAAGCATCAGAATGAATAACATAGCCCTCCAATCCCTCTGAAAGTGTCAGAACCGGTGCCGAAGTCAATCTGTTCTTCAACTCCTGAAAATTATGCTCACAAGCATCGGTCCGCTGGAACTTAGCTGATTTTTTCGTCAGCTTCGTCAGTGGTGTAGAAATGAAAGAAAAACCCTCTACGAATCTCCTGTAATAACCTGTCAAGCCTAGAAAACTACGAACCTCCGTGGGTGTCGTGGGTCTCCACCAAGTCTTCACGACTTCAATCTTCTGCGTATCCACCCTTATACCCTTATCTGAAATAATATGCCCCAGAAAAGCTACAAAGTTCAACCAAAACTCACATTTAGAGAACTTTGCATACAGCTTCCGAGTCTGAAGAACTTTAAGGACAGCACGTAAATGATCTGCATGCTCTGCCTCTGATCGAAGTATACTAGAATATCATCAATAAATACAATCACGAACAGATCTAGGAAGGGCCTGAATACACTGTTCATCAAATCCATAAATACCGTCGGGGCATTAGCCAACCCAAACGACATTACACGAAACTCGAAGTGAACATATCTAGTTCTGAAAGCTGTCTTCGAAATGTCTTTCTCTCTAAACCTCACCTGGTGATACCCTGATCTCAAATCTATTTTCGAGAACCATCTGCCACCCTGCAACTGATCAAATAAATCGTCAATCCTCGAGAGTGGATACTGATTCTTCATTATCACTTTATTCAACTGCCTATAATCAATACACATTCGCAAGCAGCCGTCTTTCTTCCTCACAAATAACATTGGTGCTCCCTAAGGTGATGTACTAGGCCTGATAAAGCCTTTCTCAAGCAAGTCCTTCAACTGCTCCTTCAATTCCCTTAACTCAGCGGGCGCCATCCTAGAAGGAGGAATAGATATCGGCTGAGTATCTGGTAATACATCGATAGCAAAGTCGATCTCCCGCTCTGGCAGAAGACCTGGAAGCTCATCCGGAAATACATCTGGAAACTCAATAACTACTAGAACAGATTGAAGAGTCGGTGGTGTCACGACCCAACCAGAGGGCCATGACGGGAACCCGGTGCTAGCCCACCCGGGCACCTCTTATCGTACTTTTCTATTCACATCTAGGTGAGCCACATGGCTTACTCATAATTTCTATACATCAATAGTACTAATCTCATTGGGCAGCAACATATTTATATCATCATCAACAACAATGCCCATATCCATATACAAGCCGATGAGGCTAACAAAATGATATACAAAATATGAGCCGACAAGGCTACAAGACATCTAACCATACACAACTGTCTACGAGCCTCTAAGAAGATTATGTAACATCATATAGACGGGATAGGACCCCGCCATGCCCATATGTATGTACACAAAAGAATAATACCAACAGCTGTAGCTTCGGATGAAATGGAGCTCCTCTATGCAGTCCCTGAATGAGAAATCTAAGGATCAAGCCTGTCTCTCTGTCCATCTGCGGGCATGACGCAACGTCCATAAACAAAAGGGCGTCAGTACGAATAATGTACTGAGTATGTAAAGCATAATCAATAACATAATGAAAGCATAAGGAATAAGATAAGATGGACGAGTTATGAAATGAAAGAGCTAGGTATACCTCTAGCGACGTTCGTCATATTTACTTACCCTCTTTCTAATGGGAAACTTCCATTTCATACATTCATACATTTAGAAGTATTATGTCTTATATACCCGACCATGATAAGGTTCGGTGTTATTGTTATATCCCGAGTTTTTGCCTATTCGGAAAAATTTGAAATAAATTGGGCTTGAAAGAAATAAGGTTATGTTTGATTTTATTTCATAGGCGTGTTGTTCATGACCCATTAATGTGGAAATAGTGAGAATGGCGAGGGGCAAAATCGGAAATTTCGGAAATTAATTTCGGGAATTATAAAATGAGATCCACAATCAATTGGGCCAAAAGAACAAAAGAAGAAAAAAATTTGGCCCAAAAGAGAGGGGTGGCCGGCCAAGCCTTGGCCCAAGCCCATGTTTCAATTAATTTTTCCATGTGATTAATATGTTGTATTAATAGAAGTTTCAAGAGAAATAAAGAAAAAGAAGAGCTAAAAAAAAAGAAAAAGAAGGAGAAGAAGAAGAACAAGCTTAACCATTCGGCCAAACACCCCCAAATTCACCCCCTTTAAATCTTGCTTCCAAAATTATTTTCTTGTGGTAATTCTACTAATTGAAGGACCCTCTTCAACGTGGTGTAGCTGTTTCGGAAGATTGACCGCTTGTTTCGTCAATTTGACGCCTTGGCCAAGTGAAGAAGTTAGGGAGAAAAAGGTAAGATTTCATTCCTTTCATCTTGAAAGAGATATGTATATGTGTTGTAGAAAGTGGAAAGGGGTGTAGAACAAAACAATTATGTGTTGTAGGTGTGTAGGTGTGTGGCCGAAAATGGGGTTAAGGGAGGAAGTAGATTAAATTACATTTGCTATATTAATTGTGTTGTAATGGCTTTGTGGAGTAAATGGAAGAATGTTAGCTATAATTTGCATGAAAATTGGATGAAAAATGATTGTAGGAAAATTAGTGAATTTATGGTAATTTCATGTAATTGCGAGAATGAATTGTTAAGGTGCAAATCATGATTGTTGTTAATGAATTCGGAAGGTGAAAATGCGTTATGAATATTTATGCTGAAGGATAGAGGTTTCGGACGAATTATGGTCTTGGTGGAATTTTTGTATGTTTTGCAAATAATTGGTATCATGTCATGTGATGCTTCCGAATTGCCTTGGAATGATTTTGAATTAGCGAATAGACATGGAAATATTAATGTTGGATTGGAAGTGCGAAGTTAGGTTAGAAGTTGTCGCACTATATAAGAAAAATGCTATTCACGCTAGAAAGCGTTTCAAGATGATTGTTGATGTTGTTGGTGTTGTTGTTGGGCGTTGTTGATATTTTTGGCCGAGTTAAATTCTCGGGGATCCGTATGTGTAGAGAGGAGATCTTGCCCAAATTTCGTAGACAAGAATAGGGTAAGATGGGATTCCTAGAAGCTAATGGCTAACATTTGGTAAATGTGACCAATTGTAGGTTTTGGACGAAACGGGAGTTGAGTTTGGACGAGCCTAAGAAGCGAATAAAGGTATGTAAAGCCTTGTTTTTATTCTTGTGGCATGTCCTAGGTATGTTAGGCCAAGATTCGAGCCTTGGGGACAACTCTGCTCTTCGGAATCCGAGCCTAAAGTTTGCCCTTTTTCATTCAGTGACATTGAATTAAACATTTTCTGTTTTGCTGAAACACTTGTATAACCACTTATACCTTGCCCAAATGAAAACGAATAACGCTAGAACTTCCACAAATAGCCCCTAAGGTCTAGTAATCATAATTTGGGTGCGCTGCCTCGGCTCAACCGAGGTGGGCCCATGAAGCCCAAGGCCTTCCTACACCGCTCTATTGAACATAGTTTGTATGCTACTTAGGGAAACTTGTGACCCTTGTACGACTACCAAACGATAGATATGTGGACTATCCTAGTGAATCCCGTAATAGGTTTAGGCACCCGAAAATGACTTCAGAAACTCGTAACTTCCGCATACTAGTTCGGGTTGACCCGAAACTTGTTTATATACTTTTGAATGTCGATAAACACTTTTGGTCATTAAATTTCGAAAGGTAACTTATTTAATTACTTGTTTACATGCATGTGGTTACTCACGACTCTGCTCGTGCGTGTTACTATGATATCGTTCACCGGGTCCCGGGCCGGTTATGTTCGTGCGCACTTTGATATATTCCGGAGTATGATGTGTTCCGGTACGCCGAGTCCCCTTTGGTCGGGTACCGTGTATGTTTGGCGTTACGGGGGGTACGGCTTTATGATGTGACATGATATGTCGGGTGTCGGAGATTTGAAACCTTCTCGAGTATGATGTGGTATGGCGCCATCGACAAAGTGAGCGACCATCGTTCTAAGAGCCTATGCATGATTTATATTTTTGATAAATATTTTGATATTTTGCATACCATATCTATTTTCCGTAATTTGTTATTATGATTCGTATTTTACGCTTTACATACTCGGTACATATTCGTAATCGACCCCCTTTCTTCGGGGGAACGCGTTTCATGCCGTAGGTACGGACGCTCGGCTTGCGATCCACCCGCCTAGGACACCCGTTCGCTTTCGAGAGTGTTCCTTCGTCGTGAGCTATACTTGGTATATATATACTACTCCGATGCATATGTACATATTTATTCGGGGGGGCACGACGGGGCCCGTCCCGTCATATGATTTTGTTACTCTGTTTAGAGGTCATGGATATGTACGTAGGTATGGCTATATACGTAAAACTATGTGTATGTGTTATATGATTTGGGCGGTTTACCGCCGCGGCTTACCCTCGGTGTATATTTGGAGATTCTATACATTTTTGACAACGGCTTATGTCTTTGCTATGATGACTATTATGCGATATCTGAGGCTATATGTGATTAATTATGATTATGCGAGTTAATATGCTAGTTTTGGGTGTCGGGTACGTATAAGTGCCCAACTCGAGCACTAGTCACGGCCTACGGGGTTGGGTCGTGACAGTTATACATACCTGGCCCTACCAAGGCTCAGTATTATCCGTACCCAACTGCAGTGGTGTGCGCGCGATAGGTATCGTACCCGGCCATGGAAGCTTGGTGTTACATAATAGACATTCATACTTATACACGTATACATACTAGTCCGTAAGTATCATCAACAACATCATTTTAATTACATCTTCCCTTAGAGGATCAACTCTCATATAAAGGAGGCAATAACATTGTGAAAATATCGAGAATAGTGTGCTTTAGTAATTCTAGGGATGAAGTCATTTAGAAAACATTTTGGAACCCATGAGAAGGTATATAGCAAAGGAATCATGCCTTAATGAAAGAAGGGTTAGCCTTACATACCTCGTCATCTTCTTAACTACTTAACGTTCCCCGTCGAAGCTTAGAGAATCTATATTTACAAGGCTTCATGCTATGGTTAAGCCTTAATGATACTCTTAAATACAACTAGAACAATTCGTGTTCTAACGAAAATTGGGCATCATTTCCCCTATTTCATCAACTTCCACCATATTACAAAACAACTCCCAAACAACCACAATAATATCCACAATATCATAATCAAGTAATCACATTTCATTAAGTCTTCAAAATTCATTCTCATGTTCAACTTATACTAACAACTCCACACCCATCCTTAGCACATTTTCATACAATGCTTCCTCATCACTATTATTACCTTCCATAACAATATTATACCCATATCACACTAAAAATCATGACTCAAGTTAGCTTACTACTCAAAAACATCATAAAAGGTACATTTAGACCTCATTTTCTACTTTCTTCTTCTACCCAAGTTGTTCAACAACCAAGCATTCATGATAACATGAAATAAGCATGAAAACTAACCTTTTATCTCATAAAAATGATCTTTGGAGCAGCTATCAACTTATATGAAAACCCTAGCTTCAATACCCAAGAATTTCTTGTAGTCTACTAACCCTAGCAAGACTTCTAACACATGGGTATCTTAATTCTTACCTCTTGATCTTTGTTTTCTCTTGATTTAGAGTGGGATATGCTTGGAGAAGGGTTTGGAGCTCTCAAGACTTAGAAATGTGGAAAAATAAAATAAAAGAACAAGGGTCTTCTATTTATACAAAAAGAAATAAAGATGCCCGATGGACTTATACGGTCCGTATAATATTATATGGTCTGTATAAGTGGACCGTATAATACCACCAAGAAAAAGTCCCTCTCTGTAAGGGTCATGTCATACGGACCCCCCCCCCCCCTTGTCACGACCCACCCTGAGGGCCACGACGAGCACCCGGTGCTAGCTCGCCCGGGCACCCCTTAGCATACTTATACATCGCATTCTAAGTGAGCCACGTAATTATATCATGCTTTTCATTCGTCATTCTAATCCTATTGAGAAACAACATATCTATATCATCGATAACAACTATGCCCATATAAATGTACATACGCCGACGAGGCGATCAAAACAACATCCCAAAATATAGGCCGACAAGGCCGAGCATATCTAACTATATACACAATGTCTACGAGCCTCTAAGAAGGGTACATCGTATCGTAACATATGGGCGGACAGACCCCGCCGTGCCCATAAATATATACACAAAAGAATCTATACCAAAAGCCGCTCCGAATGAAATGGAGCTCGCTATGTAGTCCCCGAGAAAATACCGCTACGGGTCCAATTGTCTCCCCGGCCACACCTGCGGGCATGACGCAGCGTCCACAAACAAAGGACGTCAGTACGAAGAATGTACTGAGTATGTAAAGCATGATCAATATCAATATGGAAGCATAATGGGTAACATATGAAATAACATAAGCTGGGGAATAATAACATCATCGTCATAGCACTTACCTGCTTCCCATAGGGGCGTCTCATTTCTATTTCGTACTCGCGTACATACATTCACATCCTTGCTCATTTACCTTTCGTACTCATATTCATATCTCCTTTCATACTCATCTAGATGTCATATACTTAACTTATTCGTACTCATATAGATGTCATACATATAGCATAACCGTACTCGTATAGATGTCGTACACATCTTTTTATATTGCGTACCCGACTACGAAGGTTCGATGTTTCATGTACCTGGCCCTACCAAGGCTCAGTGTTATTCGTACCCAACTGCAGTGGTGTGCGCGCGTCGTTATATATAGATATACATATTCGTCGTATTCTACCCGGCCATATAAGCTCGGGGTTCGCAATAGCCTCTCATAGGCACACATACATATATACATATACATATTTATCATATTCTACCCGGCCGTATAAGCTCGAGGTTTACAATAGCCTCACATGGGCATACATACACACAAGCTCATATCTATCCTTAATCTTATTACTATCGTCATTCATTACTTTCCATCCGTGGAGTACCACTCGTCACATAAGGAACTTGGCACAATCATATCATTTGAGCGTCGTTAGCTTAATAGCTTCTCGAGCTAGGATCTTTAGAGAGTATCATGAACTCATAAGAGGATGAACATTGGGCCAAAGAACCATGCCTTATGAAAGAAGGGTTAGCCTTACATACCTTTCTGTGCAACTATTCTATCGCTTGTA
>NW_026719746.1:0-11219 GCF_029784015.1 Lycium ferocissimum
TTGGTTTGACGTATGACTATGACCCTTATGGATTTGTAAATACGTATGATGTATGTTATGTTTCCGAAAGATATTTGATATGACTATTGTCCGATTTTCAGCGACATTAGTTTGGACTACTTCATCGAGTCCGTGATTATGATTTTATATGCATATGGTTTCTCGCTCTACTGCTCGTACAAGCTCAATATGTCTTTCACGAGTCCGGCCGGGCACGCATTCATGACTTCCGCATTGTTCACGAGCCCTCATCAGAGGGGCTGGGGTACGCTATATATATATATATATATATATATATATATATATATATATATATATATATGTATGATGATATGATGATGTGATGAGATGGGGATGGCGGCCGGGATGGCATACCGAGTCCACTGGCGGGCCGGGACACGTTTATTCACCGAGTCCTCACTAGAGGGCCGGGTACGGTATGTATATATATGTATATCTGCATGCATACATGATTATGACATGATTTTACCACACCGAGTCCCTCGCTAGGCGGGTACGGTATATATGTACGATGATATAATGATACGATTTTGATATGATTTTATCTACCGAGTCCCTCACTAAAGGGCCGGGACACGCTATATGTATACATGATGATTACATGTTTTTGATATGCATGACAAATCTATTCGAAGGCAAGTTTTACGATTTTCTGTACTCTTTACTTCAGTATGATCCCGCTTACTATGTTTCACGCTTTACATACTCAGTACATATTCCGTACTGACCCCCTTTCTTCGGGGGCTCGCGTTTCATGCCGCGCGGTACACACGGATGAGTTGAAGATATTAGCGAGAAGATGTTCCAATGGGATTGGCGAGCTCCATTCTCTCGGAGTCTTTGAGTCCGAGCACTATGATTTGGATTCAAGTTCCATGTTAGAGACTTTGCAGACAGTGTCGTGGGTATAAGATGTCGGTCATGTAAGCGGCTATGTAAGCCGATGTGTCGTTATGCATTGTATTATAAGTTCTATATGTTTCTATACGTTACAGATTTTATTTGATCTGAAAAGGGATAAAAAGCATGTTTATTTCCGAAGAACTTTCATTGTGTATCTATGTTATGATTTAAAGGTCCAGTCTGATTATGAGTATTACGAGAGTTAGCGGGTTCGCTCGGCCCTAAATAGGGGTCGGGTGCCCATCACACCCTATCGGATCAAGGGTGTGACACGTCTGCTAGGCTTCCCATAGACTTACGGCTAAGTGCATCTGCCACAACATTAGCTTTCCCAGGATGGTATAGAATATCAACATCATAATCTTTCGACAGACTCTAACCATCTCCTGCATCGTCAAGTTCGGCTCCTTGCAGCTAAAGATGTCTTGGAGGCTCTTATGATCTGTATAAATATCAACGTGAACACCATATAAATAATGTCTCCACATCTTCAAGGCATGAATCACCGCGGCTAGCTCCAAATCGTGAGTAGGGTAATTCCTTTCGTGTTTTCTGAGCTGCCGGGAAGCATAAGCGATAACTCTGCCGTGCTGCATCAATACACATCCCAATCCAACGCCAGAGGCATCACAATAAATAACATACCCATCTGAGCCCTCGGGAAGTGTCAGAACTGGAGCTGTAGTCAACTTCTCTTTCAGCAACTGGAAGCTACGCTCGCAAGCATCAGTCCACTGGAACTTGGCTCCCCACGAGTCGACCTTGTTAAAGGCGCGGGGTGAAGCAAACTTCTCTACGAATCTCCTGTAATAACGGCCAATCCCGAAAGCCACGCACCTCCGTGGGCGTCGTAGGTCTAGGCCAATTCTTTACGGCCTCAATCTTAGGTATCCACCGGATGCCATCGGCTCCGATAATATGCCCCGGGAATGCCACCGAAGACAACCGGAATTCACATTTGGAAAATTTAGCATATAATTTCGGTGCCGAGTGTGCCAGTCGTCCTCAAATGATCCGCATGTTGCTTCGACCGTGAATAAACCGAATATCATCGATAAATACAATCACAAACATATCCAAGAACGGTCCGAATACCGATTCATCGTGTCCATAAATACATCATTTGGGCGTTAGTCAACCCAAAATACATCACTCCCGAATTCATAGTGCCCATATCGGGTCTGAATCTTGTCTTAGGAATATCGACCTCTCGTACCCGCACACGATGATAGCGATCGGGTCTATCTTCGAGAAACACTGCACCACGTAACCGATCAAATAAATCATCGATCCTAGGGAGGGGGTATTTATTCTTGATGGTTACCTTATTCGACCGCCTATAATCAATGCACATCCGCAACGACCCATCCTTCTTTTCTCACAAATAATACCGGTGCTCCCTAGGGTGATGTCGGGCCGAATAAAGCCCTTCTCTAATAAATCTCTCGATTTGCTCTTTTAATTCCTTGACCTCGCAGTGCCATTACGTATGGAGGAATAGATATAGGTTGAGTATGCGCGGCATATCAATAGTAAACTCTATCTCCCGCTCGGGGAAGGCCGGAAGCTCATCCGGGAATACATCTAAGAATTCATTAACAAGGGGACCGGCGAGGTGAGTCGGTGCCTCGTTTCTAAATCATGTACACGGACCGGATGATAAATATAGCTTTTACGATCATTTTTCTTGCCTTGAGGTATGAAATAAACTTACCCCTCGGCGATCTTTGTATTACGCCCATTCTATGAGGCGGCTCCCCAGAAATTGGAAACGGACTATCTTCTTTTGACAATCAACATTAGCATAACAAGAAGCTAGCCAATCCATACCCATAATCACGTCGAACTCGGTCATATCTAACTGCAGATCCGCCTTAGTGCGGCGGCCACAGATAATTACGAACAATCTCTATAAACCCGGCTATAATAGAATCCCCTACCGAGTGTAGCTACCTCAAAAGGCTCTATCGGTTCGAGATTCTATCCCAATTTTATTAGCAACAAGGGGAGAAATATATGATAAAGTAGAACCGGGATCTATCGGTGCATACACATCTCGAGAGAAGACCGAATATACCGCAACAACATTGGCGACGCCTCCCGGTCTGTCCCGGTGGCCAATGCATAAATGCGGTTCGAAGGACGCTAGAACCGGGAACTCCGCCATGACCCCTACCTCGGCGGCTGGTGCCTACGTGTACCTTACCCCGCGGGGCGCGAAGCTGCGAGGCTAAAGACGAACCACGGCCCCGGCCGGTGGGCGGGGCTGTTGCCCTCGCACCACCTCTAACCGGACAATCCCTCGTCGAGATGGCCACGACGGCCACAAGTAAAGCACGCACCGGTGGCACGAAAACACTCTCCGGGGTGTTGCCTCCCGAGGGAACACGGAGGTGCGGGTGGCCTCGTCGGCGCTGGAACCTGCGGCGTCAATTGTAGCACTAAAACCTTGGAGCTCTAGCACAGCTCCTCGAATATCCTCGCACCTCTCGATCTACCGATGAAGCGTAGGGGTGTGCCCGTCTTCGGGCCGGGGAGGATATCTGTCTCTGTCTTCGCTTTGTCTCGAAAATCCCCGAATACCCCGGATGATCTAAGCCCTCTTGGGCCGGCCCTGTCATAAGCCGTCGGCCGGCGCCTCTGCGTCTGTCCTCCATACCCTGGGCGTGTGCCTGTATGCGGGCAATATCCATCCCCGTCTGGGCCGCCATCACCAAACAGTTGTCGATCAAGTACTGGTCCAGCCCCATAATATACCGGTGCATCCGGTCGGTCATATCAGCTACATAAGCGGGCGCGCTATCGGCCGCCGAATCAAACTCCGGACTATACTCCCGAACACACGCCCCTCTCGCTTCAAACAACAAGAATCTATCTACCCCGGCCCCGCCTCACCTCCCGGAGGTAGAAAATGGGCCGTAAAGGCCTCCGCAAACTCTCGCCCCATACGCCGGAGGGCACCCTCGCCTTCGGGACGACATCAAGACTCGTACCAATTGGCCGGCTACATCGCGCAACCGATGGGACGCCAACTCAACCGACTCGTCTCGGAAGCACTAATCAATCGCGATTAAGGGCCGCCGCATCGCCGGATGAACTCGAGGGTCCTGCGGGCTTTGACCCGAAAAAACTCGGTGGGCCACAAAATAGAAAATCACGGGCCCTCGACTATCACTGCCGCCCGCACGGTTCCTCCTCGCTCCACTCCATACCTACGAACCCCCCCCCCCCCCCCGCCATCAATCTAGTCAATAGCTGGACCGCGTCGCGCATAGCCCGATCCTCCGCTCCCGTCGGGGAACCGGAGGCGGGGGTCCGGATCCGCGGGGCCGGCGGTGGACCGCCCTCGACCTGCACCGCGGGCCGCTCCTAGTCCCTCCGACACCGGTGGCGTAGCGAATCGGGCTCGTCGGGGGCACTATCTCGGGTACGAGGCTCGCGCACGGGCCACAGTAACTCTCGGCCTGGTCGATTCCCGCTAACCGCCGTAGACTTGCCCTCCGGGGCACCGTGGCCTTCCTCGGAGGCATCGGCTCGAAAACATAACATTTCGTTAGGGCAGTCATCCTCGATAACACGCCTCTATCGCACGATCTAAGATCGAAGGAAAGATAACACCCCTAAATGCCCCGTAGCCTCTTTGTTTATAGATGTGGTGCACAACACACCGATAAATAAGACTCTACTAGACACGGTCTGTAGACATTCCGAGGACGAACCGCTCTGATACCACTTTTGTCACGACCCAACCCCGTAGGCCGTGACTAGTACCCGAGTTGGGCACCCAAACACAATCATTAAATCCGAATCGCACACAGATAGTTTATACAGACACAAATATCAAACGCTGTCTCAGATTATATCAAACTGTCTCAGACACATCTCGAACACAACCATATATATATCAAAAGCCGACAAGGCTATCATATGGCGCAACGGCCCAAAACATATACAAATGCAAGCCGACAAGGCTGCCACGGCGAATGGGATCGCCCAGAACATAACATATACAAACACACCTGTACAGGATAGGCATAACCCACATATATGTCCACAGACCTCTAGACAGACAAACAGAATCATAGGACGGGACAGGGCCCCGCCGTACCCCTGAACAAATATATACAAATGCAACGAACGAATATATACCAAAATGTAGGCTCCGGAATAAGGGGAGCACTCCAAACGACGAGAAGAGGGTGTCCTAAAGCGGTGGATCACCGCTGTGCGTACGTACTGCGGGCATGAAACGCGGCCCCTTCGAAGAAAGGGGGTCGGTACGAAATATGCGAGTATGCAAAGCAGAAGATATAGTAACAAATCTGAGTCATACTCGAAACAGAAGTACAGAAAGTAAGTGCATATCCAAAAATATCAAAATGTTTACTTTCAAAATACAAATCATGCATAGGGCACAGAAAATATGGTCGCCCGCCCGTCGATGGCGCCATAACACAGCATAACACCAGAAGGTTTCAAATCTCCAAATCCCCGTCACATATCATAACACAGCATAACGCCAAACACAGCATAACGCCAAATATAAGCGGAACCCGGCCCTCTAGCGAGAGGCTCGGCGAACCATAACACAGCATAACACCGGAATATATCATAGTGCGCACGACAACAGAACCGGCCCGGGACTCGGCGAAGGATACAACAGAATGCACGAGCAGAGTCGTGAGTAACCATATGTATAAAATCATCATCATAGACTCAAAGATAAGTAAAGTGACCATACTTGGAAATCGGAATAATAGCCAAAACAAATTCTTTCAAACGTCATCAGGATTACAAAAAGGAGAGTCGCGGGACCCACGGACGGGTGTTGACCCGAGACGGGCCCGCCTATGGAAAACATACTCATCATACATCATGGAATCATTTTCGAGCATATCGAAGCGATCCGATTTTGTCTACGAAAGTTACGGAAGTTCGTAGTTACAGAATTCTTTAAAAACAGAACTTTTTGTACAACATTTGGAAATCAATTATTCCAGAGACATAAGAGCCAATATTTCATCATATAAAACATACGAATGCCAAGAAACAATTAAAAATCATAGACATGCTCGGATCGCGAGGGTAGAGTTTTCTCGAGGCTCGTGTCATAGCCTATTTGTAACTAAGGCATGCCAGAAGAAAGAAGGGTTGAGCTTTACATACCTCGATCGCTCTCAACGCTAATCCAAACTCAAGCTAAATCCAACCTACGTCTCGGGCTGCCCAAGGTCTACAAATAAGTCATAATATGCCAACGTTAGCTATAGGCATTTGGGCATTTAATTCCAAATTAGCCCTTAATTCTACAGAAATTTGGGCAGCATTTCCCCTGTAAATAGACCAACCCGAGAATTTAACTCGACCAAATCAACAACAACAACAACAACAACCAACCTAGCAACATCAATAATGAATCCGAAAGGCAATATAACATTAGTAACTCTCTTTTACATCATTCAACAACATTCGATACTTTCAATTCAACGGCTTACATTCAAGCCAACATCAACGCTCATACATTCAAATACTAACCCGTACCCATACCAACAACATTCAAGAACATCTTAAACAATTCACACAATATTTCCAACAATCCAACAATGGCTCCAATTTACCCGAAAACAGTCCCCAAACCGAGAACCTCATTATAACACACTCCTCATTTTCAAATCATGATTTGCATCAACAATTCACACTATAACGATATCATTCTCATAAATATATAAATTACATCAAATGCACAATAACCTCCAATTCCCACAACACTTACGATATCAATTTGAGTCATTAAACTATTATCGTCAACATAGAATTCATAACGACAACAACCAAGATACTAATTAACATTAATCCATTTCTTGTCACATAAATGGCCTACATTCGGCCAACACCTCCTACATACATATTGATGATTCTCATCCATTTCTTCACCCTACAATGACCACAACATGCTAACTAGACTTTAATTCATTGCTCCAACACAACACAACACACACACACTTACACGGCCATGCACTACACACACAACCTCAACTCCAACATGCCATATTTCATGAATTTCCTCCATTTTAACATACTATAACATGCATACATCATCCATAACATATAAAACATAATTAAATCTCACCTCTTCTTCAACTCCACGCTAGGCTAGGGTTTGCAAGGATGAAAACGAATGGGTTGATCGCTCCGACAAAACTTCCACGCTACTTAGGGACCCCAAATTAGTGGTTTTGCATCAAGAAAATAATTTTGGAATGGATAAATTTTGACTTGGAAAAGCAAGGTTCTTGGCCGAGAGCCTTGAAGCTTGTTGTTCTTCAACTTCTTGTTTTATTTTCTAAGTGTAGAATGAAAAGATGACTTGGTGATCATCTTTTAAGCTTCCACTCAAATTGCACAAGTGTCCATGGCCCACACATGTGTTGGACCAATTAAAATTGTCCACAAAGTGTGTGGCACCAATTAAAGTCCACACGGCCAAGGGCCAAATTTTTGCATGATTTCCAATGTTACACCTCGGAAAATTTTCCGTTGGTACGCAAGTGGACGAACTAGTGATGAGAGCGAGGAGTGAGAATGTATAATGTTTCATGGGCAATGTATGTAAATGGATGGGAATGAGTAGAATAAAAGGTCTAGAAAGGTGAAAAGTTGGAAGTTGGCAAAAGCGCTTGATGGTCGTGAAGTCCAAATACGGACCGTAAAGTGGAATACGGTCCATAAATCGCCGAGTCGTAAAATGGCATGCAAAGATTTCAACTTTACGCCGGTGGAGAAATGGTTAAATACGACCTGGTGGACGGACCGTAAAGTGAAATACGGCCCGTAAACCGTGGTCGTAAATCACCATGCATGCTGCCAAGGTTTCTGTGTTATATCCCGCCTTTTTGCATAATCGGAAAATTCAAAATAATTGTGATTTATGAGAAAGGAGGCCATGTTTGAATTTTCTTAGTATGTGTACGTTGGTTATGGAAGTTGAATGTGGAAATCTTTGGAGAAGGCCTAAGGGCGAAATTGGAACTTTCGGAATTTGTTTCGGGAATTGCAAAATATGATTCATGAAGAATTGGGCTCAATAAAAAAATAAGAAAATTTTGGCCCAAGAGAAGGGGTGGCCGGCCATCAACAAGGCCCAAACCCATCTTTTAATTAATTTCCCATGTGCCTATTAATTATAAGAATGATCCTTAGCCTTAGAAGTTTCAAGAAAACAAAGGAAAAATCAAGAAAAAAAGAAGGGAGGCAATCGGCCATAGAGAGAAAAGAGAGGAGAGAGAGAAAAGAAAAAAAATTCTTGGAGCTTATTCTTGGTTCAAAAATCCATCTCTTTTGGAATTACTACTAAGCTCAAGCTCCTCTCCAACATGGTATAATTTTCAAGGCAAGAAAGTGCTTCTTTGGCAAGTGGAAGATTGAAGAAAAGGTAAGAATTTCTATTCTTCTACATGTTATGGAAGATTTGTAGGTGTTGTAATATGTAGAATGGAATGAAAATTATGGAAGTGCTATGAATTGGATGTAGCCGTGTGTGTGTGAATATATGTTAAGGCCGTGTGTGTGTGCATGGTGCATGACTATGATTAGTTGAATTTGGTGTTGTGTTTTAGTTATGGTTATGATGGAAATTCATGTTGAAAATGAAAGTTGAGTGAGTTAGGGTGAAGTTAGGAATATAGAAGTTGGCCGTGAGTTATGGAAGAATTGGAATGAAAATGAATTAATTTTGTTTGTTATGTTAATTGTGTTGTTAAGGCCTTGTGAAGTAGATGGAAGAATAATGGTTTAAGTTAACGTGAAGAATTAGTT
This sequence comes from Lycium ferocissimum, assembly GCF_029784015.1. Lineage (NCBI taxonomy): Eukaryota > Viridiplantae > Streptophyta > Magnoliopsida > Solanales > Solanaceae > Lycium > Lycium ferocissimum. The sequence continues at coordinate 8,740 of NW_026719746.1, forward strand.
GTTAAGTTGTTGTCGGAAAGTATGAGATTTTTGTATAGTTTATGTAAATATGAAATGGAAGTGGTAAGATGCAAATTATGATAGTTGTTAATGGAATTGAAAGGTAAGAATGTGTCATGGAAGTTTATATTGGGAATTGGAAAGTTTTGAATGAATTATGGTTTCGGTGGGATTTTTATATAATTTGTGAAATAATGCGAAATGCTCCCGAATTGTATTTGAATGGTCTTGAATGAGTAAATGAGTATGAAAACATTGATGTTGGTTTGGAAATGCGAAGTTAGTTTGGTAGTTGTCGCTTTATGAAGAAAGAAGACTAATTATGTTAGTAAGCAATTCTAGTCGATAATTGTTGTTGTTGGTGTTGTTGTTGGCTTGTTGTTAATATCCTGAGCCGAGTCAAATTCTCGGGGCGTCACATTTATAGGGGAGGTCTTTGCCAAAATTTCGGTAGCTAAGTATAAACCCAAGGGTGAAATGTTAACTCTCATGAATAATGCTTGGTAAGGTGACCATTTGCAGATTTTTGACGAAACAGGAATCGAAATTGGACGAGCGTAAGGCACAACAAAGGTATGTAAAGCATTGCCCTTCATTCTTTGGCATGTTCTAAGCATAATAGACTCGAACGCGAACCTTAGATACGATCCTGTTCCTAGAAGTTCAAGATTGGAAATTTACCCCATTTCATTCAATGAGATTGAATTGGTCTCTTAATATTTCGTCGGCAAAATAACCCATATGTATGCAACTTTCACCAATGAAGTTAGAATGCTCTAAAACTCTCTTGGATGACTCCATGAGACTTATGATTCGCATTATACGTACGTCACCTCGGTTCGGCCCAAGGTGGGCCCACAAAATTTTGATACTTCCTGTACAGCTGTAACTAACCCATTTCTGTCCGAAATTCACAGGTAACTTTGGTTATTATTCTGTTTGCTATATGACAAGTGCTTTGACTATATTTATGAGTCTTATAATACGTTTTGACATATGGGAACGCTTTCCGGACACTTTCGTTACCGATATAGTACGTCGTGTTATCCCAAATGACACGTATGCGTATCTATTATGACTATGGTCCGATAATTCGATTTGACTTATCTTCGAACTATTTCGGTTTCATTAAGTCCGTATGTCGGTACGTATGTATATGGTTTCTCATTGATCTGTTCGTGGATGCCTCGATGCTTCCTTCCCGCGCCGGGCCGGAGTTCGTGATTTGTGCACTTCCACCGCATTGTTCACCGCGACCCTCGGATGTGCGGGCCGGGATCTGTTTTATATACGATTATGTGATATTATGGGGATGGCGGCCGGGGATGGCATTTGATCGATTTGTCTACGTCCACCGCGTCCCGTACTAAGAGGGCCGGGTTGTTACCGCGTCCCTTATTAAAGGGCGGGATACGATATGTGATATGTATGTCCGTATATGCTTATGACTCGCATGCATGATCCGAAACTCGATTTGGATAAGGATCATGCAGTGCATTTTGCGTATCGATTCGGATTCGACTCTATCTGTGTACTTCGAGTTACTCGATTCATGTCTAAGAATCCCACACCTCCGTACCTCGGATTCCGTTGACGATTTGTAATCATACTCTGTGCGTCTGATTTGCATTGTGCTTCCGTCAGCCAAGTTCTGTACCTCTAGTCTGTATTGAAACTCCGGCAGCTACGCTCCCTAAATCTGACATATTACGATTCTGTCCGTACACCGTAAGTCGACTCGCTATGGATCCGATTCATCGTATGATTTTACATATTTGACCACGATTATGATTGTGTATGTTATATTTCCGCTTTACATACTCGGTACTTTTTCACGACCCAACTAGGGGACGAGAACCGATACTTATGCAAGCGCCTTATCTCGCGTCTATTCTCGTTATCAAGTAGGCCGTAGGAGAGCTGTGCCCAATTTTTTTTTTCTTTTTGTTACGAACATTTACATTAGCGAGCGTCATCATAAACATAGACTAGTAAACTTTGCTATCCCGTTATACGGCAATACGAACAATCAGATACAAACGTCTACAGCGTACCCATGCGTACACGAGCCTCAATCATAGTACACATATACGAGAAGAAGGGCCCGATTTGTGCGTGCCCGCGTATATATATAAATAGTACCAAGGGAATGAGCCTCGAACAAGGCGGCCCCCCTTGTCAATCTTCTTGGTGAGGCTTCTAAGAACCAAAACCGTACGTACGGCGACTGCGTGGCATGAAGCACGCGGCGTCCACAAGAAGGGACGTCGGTACGAATAATAATACCCGAGTATGTAAGGCATAAATGATAACATAGTAAATGAATATAGAGTATAAGTCATAACGAATAGATATACGAGCTTATCTGGTGCGAAGTAACTTTTGTACATGTGTACCGTGGCGGATACCGTACAAGCTTAGCCCATTTTTCGAACACGGTGTCCGTATCCCCGTATACGAAAAACGGTACATTTCGGTAA
>NW_026719747.1:0-11025 GCF_029784015.1 Lycium ferocissimum
TTCTTCTTTCTCCTACTCTTCTTCTTTTTTTTTCAAGTCTTTCTCAAGTTAAAATGATGACCAACCTTATATATATATATATATATACTTGGCTCCAATGGTAAGTGGACTCTTGTCCTCTTCTTGAAGTTTCCTTAATTACAATAAAATATGACTTATTTTTTTGTCATCTTTCTTTCCTTTTTTTTTTTTTTCTTTTAAATTCGGCTCAACACACTAATAAAAACTTCTTGAATCCTTTAACGAAATTACCATTTTGCCCCTAGTCTTTCGATATTGCCATGAACCCTTTTTGTGAGTTTCCCTTTTCGCCCTTAACCTTTCTCCAATATTTCCATACTAATAAGGTTCATAAATAATATTCACAACCCATTTGTATATTAAAATAATTTTGGAAATAGTCTTGCCCTCGACATTCCTCGACTATCTCGAAATATTCGGACGTACAAAGTACGGGCTATAACACCAGGAACGTCACCAGATCCAAGAAATTTGATCCAAATTTTGAGAAGGTCGATTTCAACACGAAAATCACTGTAGCAGAAAAGGGGTACTTATACGGACCGTATTTTTTTATACGGGACCGTATAAGTTAGTCGTGTAATGATCGGCGAGGCGACTTGCATTTGTGACGCATCATCATCGATCACTTCCCACGAATTTGTATCCTCTTCTACGGACCATGGCTCAGTAAGGTCGTGTAAGGCAAGGGAAAAGTGACATCAACATACGGACACTTACACGGACGTATCTTTTTATACGGATCGTATAAGTTAATCGTGTCGGGACAAACAAAACTTCTTGTTTTGTGACATCATCTTATACGAGCACTTCCACGAACCGTATCCTCTTCTACGGACCGTATAAGTTGGTTGTGCTTTAGGACTCAACAAAGAGCACTTACTGTTTTGTGACATCATCTTATACGAGCACTTTCACGGACCGTATCCTCTTCTCTGGGCCAGCTATAAGTAAGGTCGTATTTCTCGAGAAATTTACATTGCTCAGTTTCATTTCTCAAAAAAAAAATAATTTCTTGACTCTCGTTGTTGATTTTGTGTCCCTATTCCTTTGGTAGGGAAAAAAAAAAAAAAAAAAAAAAAGTATAGAAATTTTAAAAGTTTATTACTTCAAATTGATACCTTGGATCAATTGAGGCTTCCTAGATCGCGTTTTCAAGTTATCACCTACCGGGCCCGAAATTCGATTTATTTCCCGATTTTAGCATTCCTATTTTCTTGTGTCTCTCAACTAGTAGCCATTTAGTAGTTGTTCTACTTGTGTTTGCTAGTTCTTGTGTCCGCGTTTCTTTTGTGCCAATTCTTTAGGCCTTTCTTCGTTTTGTGCCCGTTGTTTAATTTCTTGGTTCCGTCCGTTAGATTGAATTGAGTCGTCCATCTTGTTCTTATCTAACGAATCTATTCTGACCAAGAGTAGAAATTTGAACCCTTGTGACTAGTCGACATTATGACGCACAATCTTTGGCGGAAGCAATTTTGTGAGGTAATTAAAGGTGCGCGTCTTGAGCGATTGTGAGTTAATTTTACTAATCTAACGTGTTTGCTTGTTTTGTTGAGTGTCTTTAATAGGTACCATGGCTACGGAGGATGAAACACAAGTTCCCACTAGGGAACTTACATTAGTTAATGTAATGAGGGCCTTGCAAGCCTTGAACGATAAGGTTTGTAGTATGGATAGTCGAATGGAAAACTTAGGAAGTAGGGTTGAAGCAATTGAAGGAGGTATTAGGGAGGTCTCGTATTCGCCCCGAGTGCAATACCAAGGAGGCACATATGGAGCTACTCGAGAGTAACCCACATTGTCACCGGACACCTTCCATCATCTATATAACCCCACTCCCCAAAACACCCCCAAAACACTCCTCAAAACACAACTCACCCCACCAAATAACATTCCCATAGGCAATGACAATCCTGCCGCCACAAGATCAAACTCCAAATGACCCACATCCAAATGATCCACCCTAATGATCCAACACCTAAATGCACCAATGCCACCCCAAAACCGTCAAACATCTAACAACCAAATGACGAAGAGATAGAAGCTATACTTGAGCACGAACTATATAGTGACTAAGGTTGGAGACAACGAGGGCAAGCGCGAGGTTATCCAAGGGAGGGGGTGGAAGGCATGGTCCTAACCCTCACATGGGTAGGCAAAGAGGGTACCAAGCTCGTGAAGGGTACGAGGTCGTGACCATCAAGGTTATGATAACAATGGAGATTCAGGAATCACGATTATGGAGGGGCGAGACACGAGTCTCAATTCCATCAAGGTTACTCTTAACCTTGAAAGGAGAGTAGTGATCTCGATACATTTCTTGATTGGGTGATGCATTGTGATAGAATCTTTTTGACGAATGACATGTCCGAGGTGAAGAAGACATCTTATGGCATTGCTCAATTCGAAGGGTACGCCTCCACATGGTGGGAAACTCAAGTTAAAGCAAGATTGGACTTTCGCCCATGCCTACTTGGGATGAATTGAAGGATGCCATGCGACGTAAGTATGTCACCGAACGCCACAAACAAGAACAACTCAAAAGGTGTATACCTTAAGGCAAAACAAAAAGAGTGTGGAAGATATATGATGAGTTCAAATTGTCAAGATGAGAGTCGACTTTGACGAGGATAAGTTAAATGTGATGACTCGGTTTCGGCCGGGTTAAATGGTGACATTGTCTCACAAATGAGACTCCACAACTATCGGAGCATTGAAGAGACTCTTCAAGCGGCTATTGAAATAGAGGAGGTCTCGAGGAAGACCAAAATAAGTCGGGGCTATGTGAGTTCATGGAACAATAACAAAGAACGAGAGCCTCCTCCTCCAATTGGCAAAAGAATAAGGGTCTTATAAAAGAAGTCAAGAAACCATTTGTGAAGAATACTCAAGTTGAGAAGCAAGTTGACAAACAACCTCTGAAGCAAAGTGGCATGCGTGGGAATGTGAGTACTAGTTTGAGTCGTCATATGCAAAAGAAGGTGATTCCAAAGAGGCGATTCATGGAGACCAAGGTAAACCTTTATGGTAGAGAGGGAATCCTTGTGCTTGATGATGATTGTTACACCAATTTCATCACCCCTCGTGTGGTTGAAGAGTTAAGGCTACCTTGTGTGATTAGGCGAAATCCTTACTATGACGAGGGAGGGTATTGGGTTGATAGGAGAGTGATGGTATTCATTTCACTTGGTAAGTACCAAGAGGAGGTTTGGTGTGATGTGCTTCCAATGGATACTTGTCACGTATGCTTAGGTGGCCCTTGGTTTCAAAGGCATGAGAGATATATGATTAAGAGTGGCATAAGTATGTCGTGGATGAAAGGAAAACTCTTTATTTCCATACGTGCTTCATAGAATGAATCCAAGTGCAAAAGTGCGAGATACCCATGTGAAATGGCCTACTTGGCTAGGGAAGCTAGTGGAGAAGAATATGAGAAATGGGAGTCCATAATAGATGAAATCTTCGCTAGCTTCAACTATTCACAAGAAATGAAGATGGACTTAGCCGTTCAAACTTTTTGACTCAAAGCTTGTCCAATATTGGGAGTATGTGATATGTTGTGGGAGACGAGCGAGAGTCCAATCAAGACTTGGGATGACATGAAAAGGATATTGAGAGGCCAATATCCCAAGCTACATATGAGAAGAAATGAATCTTTGAGGGGTACCTCTTTTGAGAGAAGCCCATGCTTGAAGGCCACGGCGGCCCCAACCATTCCTTCCATTAGTCAAAGGAGCTTGTATGAACACCAAGAAGCTTTTATAGGTACTCAAGGAAATGAGTTGCTAAAAGAGTCTTCACGTAAAGAACTCCCGTACTTGAAAGGAGGAAAGGAGGACAAGACTATCTCTACTATTGGTCAAGTGAGCTTGCCATGGATAGCTCAAGGTAAATAAAATTTTCATGTGAACTTCAAGGTAAGATAACTAATCATAACACCACAAATGATGTGATTGATCATGTTGTCGAAGTGAGTGTAAATGATAGCTTGTCCTTAATTGAGCTTAATGAATCTTTGCCTTGTGATGAGCTTAGTGCAATTGTGACGATTGACAGTGTGTTTGATATGGGTGATCCAACACTAGTTGATCCTATTGATGACTATCTTGACTCTTCTTTTGAGTTCAAGTTATGTCCACCTACTGTTGATTCCTATGATTTGCATGTTAGTACATTGTCATGTAAAATGATAGCTCACCCACTAGTTGATCCTAGCGATGACCGAGTTAATTCTTCTTGGAAGATCGATTTGCGTCCAACTAGATCTACTTGTATTGATCAATTTGTTTGCTATGAAAATCCACTATTTGAGGAACCTTGTGATGCGCTTAATGACCCTCAATTTAGTGATACTATTGATGCAATTGATCATGTGAATAGTCATGTACCTAATGGGAAGTTTGGTAATATTGCAAATGTAGTGTCCTTTGGAGATTACAAGGTATTTAGTAACCCACTATGGGATGATGATGGGCTTGGTCTTGAAGACAAGCATGGGGTGGTTGAAGTTGCTGACACCATTCACGATGACGAAAAGTCCTTCTTGAGGGTTTGTGACCCGAACTTGATAGACCGACGTCGAATTTTAGAATGGCTTAGAAAGTGAAGAGTGCTCTTTAAAGAAGAGAGTGTCTTACATGAACAAGAGCACACTTCTTGGAAGGACTATGCTAGATCTTCTAACCTAAGAGGTGAGGAGATGCTACTCTCTAGCTTGGCATAGGTTGAATGAGCATAATGGTAAAACTCTCTCTCTTGATGAACTTTATTATTTGACTAACTTGCTTATGAAGTTTTGTCAAAAGAGGAGCCTTGAAGATGAAGACCATTTGAAGGGACCTCATTGGACAACACTTGGGTATGAAGTCACATCTTGTACTTCGCCCGAGGACGGTATGTATTTTTGGCTCATGCTTATTCTTGGGCTTTCTAAAGCCATGAAGGTAACTTCTTGGTGTGTTGAGCAGTAGTAACACTCCTTTCCATTCATGTGATAATTTGCTAGTGTTATTACTTGATTTCATATTGGGCTTGCATGGGGAATGTGGGCAAATTAGTGTGGGTGATACTTTTGTATTTGACCCCGGTGAAGACTTAGGAGTGATTTCTTACTCTAGGTGGGCTAGTGTGATGATTGGACCCTTGACGTGGGTTGGGATTATTGGTGATATTACACGTAATCATGAGGGATTTCACTTGTTTCTTGACTTAAGGGGAGATGTATGCTTCTTAATTGCTAGGACCAACGTAGACTTGCATGTTGGGATTTCTATTTGCATTGGTTTCTTTGATTTACCCTTTTGTCAAAATCACTTGAACAGCCAAGTGTCTTTGGCATTATTTGGATACATGTTCTTTCTAGATCCATTTGATGCTTGGTTATATCATAAAAGTGAGCCATTTAGTATGTTGGTTGCATGCTTTGCTTGCTTTAGGTATTATCATTGGCCTTATGATGACTACCTTCCTTGTTTTGTGAAAGGTTTATACTCGTTCTCTTCCCGTATTTTGCAAGGTACGGATTCGAGGACGTATCCTTTTGAAGAAGGGGAGGATGATACGATCCTAAATGGCCTGCACAAATGACTCGGCCACTCAAACTTCTCAAGGATTTGTGTTGAAAGCGGATTCATAGAGGATGAAGCTTTGGGAGCATTTAAATGGAGTCATTGGAGGGCCTTTAAGTTATGGGAGATAGCATGGAAAAAGATGTCAAGAGTCCAAGGCCCCAAGACTTGCCTCTTAAAGTGGCTACAATTGCAAGCTTGGGTGATTCAAGGCCGGAACATGGCTATTGGCGCAAAGGGTTATGCTTGCAAGAAGGCCATGCATGCAAGGTTGATTAGAGGGCCATCTATGCAAGGAGGGGCGTGTTTGGCCATTGAAGACCAATCCTTGAATTGAAGACTACACTAAGAAGACTAGCCAAACAAGGCCCTTACTTCATTAAGGGTAGCATTGTAATTGCCCAATAGTCTTCTTTGTTTAGCTTGTATATATAGCTTGTTTTTCATTTCATTAGGGAGCTTTTGATGAATTATGAATATTTTGAGTGCTTTAGGGTTATCTTTGGAGAGAGAAACTTGTGAGAGGCCTTTGGTAGGCTCTTGTTGAATCTTGTGTTGTTGAGAGGTTGGTTGCTTGGGAATTCGATTCCCTTGAGGTCAACTTAAGAATTTGGTGTTTCTTTTGATGATAATTTAGAGGTCTTAGTTTTATATAACTTTGGTTGCTAAATTGAATCTTAAGTTGTGTCAAATTATCTATCTTTTCTTTTCCTTTTGTTTATCTTCTTAATTTCTCGTTTCCGCGTATCCGTTCTTGTATCACCGTTCCCCTCGTAGTACTTGGCCCTAAGCTCAACCTGTGAAGGGTTAGCAACCCATGAGCAGCGTTGATGGCCTCAGCACCAACCTTGATGTTGACCCCTCTAATAGTGATCTTCGGCCTCGGGCCGGTGATCATAAGCATGGCGTAGAATTACCCGGTTGCGGTTAATATCCCCCGGCTCCTCGACTAATTGATGATGCTAGGAGTTGATAGAACTGGCTCCCCCCTGGTCTATAAGAAAAGGCCCGCTCTCGTAGGTAGGCCCTTGATGCCTTTCTCGTGTAACGCCTGCAAGCATGGGAGGCAAACCTAACATAGGTGGGGGCAGCAGGTTGTTGTTGTTGTTATGGATTCGCCATAGGAAAATGAGAGAGTTATCCTGTAAAGGGAAGATTGAGTTAAAATAATATGGCACAGGGATTAGATAGTTGTAGGGCATGCATGATTAAGTTAAAAAACTGGCCTATTTTTTGTTTAATAGTTTCTGCCTGAGGTAGCTTTGTTACGGTGGAGGGAGGACCGCTGCAGCAAAGCCGCCATAGCAGTGAATGGACTGCTACAGCGGACAAGGCTCTGCCATGGCGTTGCCTTCATCGCTGTAGCAGACTCGCTATAGTGAGCAGGTGTCCGCTATAGCGGGCATCTTCCAAATGTGACGTCCTCTCCCAACGACACTCTATCGCTGTAGCAATGTCACACCCCAATTCCGATAAGGCATGATGGGCACCCAACTCTTAATTCGAACCCTCGGCATTCACATGTGGACATATACAAAAAATTCAAATATAATCTACTTTCCGTCAAACCATAGAAATTTGCGAACGATACTCTTAATAAAAAACCATCATGGTTGGAAGCATATGACATCTCTCATGCTAACCAAATAGTCTCTAAGAGTAAACACTTGAATCATATGAATCGGGACGGAGACCGACATGCCGTACACACTTGATAACCATAATGACTCGGACCGGGAAGAAAATTTTATAGCTTGACCATCTTAGGCGAATACTTTTTTGCAAAACAATGCGGGGAGTGTGGCATAAACACGGCGCCCCGAAAGGGACGTCGTACGAATAATGTCAGTATGTAAGGCATGGGAGCATCAAATGATAGATCATGAAAACCGGTATCTAAGATGGATGCGTAACAGCTAACGAGAATATGAATACATTGGCGTATGATAGGCATAGATTATAATATCTTGATAGTCTTGTGGAACGTACGATCCATATATAATATAATAATGCGAGGAACATACGGCCCGATCCATATATAATATAATTATTCCGAGGAACGTACGGCCCAATCCATATATAATATAATAATCATATATATATCGTACCCGGCCCTCTAGTGAGGGACTCGGTGAATAATGCAATGAAACTGTGCACGAATACATGGAGATACAATTCGAGTGGCATCAAGGCCTTTTACAAGGAGCCAAGTGAGGGAACTTCAAGCTATGCAAGCATTGTTCATGAGGAGGGACGTCCTTGAATACATTCTAGATCCTTCTAGGAGATTTCAAGTGTTCATGATAGCATGGGAGGATGGTTTGGATAAGAGGGTTGAAGATAGTCATGCTTGCAATGTGGCTATTACTTGAAGAGTTGCAATTAGAGTTCTTTCCCAAAAGAAGACACTAAACAAGGCCCTTAACTTCATTAAGGGTAAAAGTGTAATAATGTAGTTGTCTTCTTTTGAGCTTTAGTATAAATAGTAGTTTCTTTTATTTGGAAGAGTTAGACTATTTTGAATATTGATATTTGGTATTGTAAAACTCTTGAGAGTTGAGAGCTTGTGAAGCCTTGGATTGGTAATTGTTGAGAGGAAAGGTTGCTTGGGATTCAAATCCCTTGAGGTCTTCCTAGGAGTTTGGTGTTTCTTTTGTTCTTAATTTAGAGGTCTTAGTTTTCTATAACTTTGGTTGCTAAATTAGGTCTTAAGTTGTGTCAAATTATCTATCCCTTTTGTTTCTTGCCTTTTATTTCTATTTTCGTTCTTAATCTTGCATCAATTGGTATCAGAGCTTGGATTAGATTTGTTCTATCAAATCTAGCCTAGGGTTTGTTACTATATAAAAAAAAAATTGAAATCCTAGAAAAAAACCCCAAAAATATTTTGTTTGTTTTGTTGTTTTGTTATTAGATTCTTGTTCCTTAGTACGTTAGGGTTTCAAATCTTTAAATTTTGTGTCAATCGAGTCAATATTGAAAAATCCACCATTTTTGAGTTGAAGCTTTTGAAAAACTTGAAGAACTTGAAGGGGGTCTTGTTGATTTGGATGAAATCGGGACTTGAAACTTATTGGGCTTTGTTCCACAAGTCTTGGGGAGTCTAAATCTGAAATTTGAAGGAAAAATAAGTTGATTTGAAGGTAGTTGAAAATTTGAAAATTGTTAGTGTTACACCTCGAAAAATGTTCTGTTGATGCACAGTGAATAGGCTAATGAAGAGCATGAAGTGTATGGTATTTCAATAAGTAAATAATGACATTTGATGACCCTAATTAAGATTTCCAAAGGCATTGGAAGTAGGGGATGAAAGTTGTTAAGGAAAGTAAGGTATATGTCATGTGTCGGGCGAGATTTACGAGTATCGAATTAATGATGACTTAATAAAGTTTTGGAGAAGAGTTATAACGCCCCTTAGATTGTTAATGAAGTGTTAACCAAGTGTTAAGAAGGTTCCATAAGGATTGGAGATCAATCGAAGTGACGAGCACAAGTTCAGTGGACTGGTGGGTTATACGGCTATACGGACCGTATAATATTATACGGACCGTATAATGGACCGTAGGACCATCACAGTGAAGGTTCCTCACTAGTGGGATTATACGGTCAGTATAAATTTATATGGCCCGTATAATGGTCACAGAGACGAGTGAAAGGAAGGTCCATTTCACGGTCACTTATACGGACCGTATAAGTTTATACGGACCGTATAAGTCCGTATAATGTCCCGACAGATCAGATTGCTGAGTTATTAAAAAGGGGACCAAGTTCATTATTTCATTTTCACATTTCACACCTTCTCTCTAGAACTCTCTAGAACATTTCTCCCACACAAATTCAAGGGATATTAGTGATCAACTACATCAAATTAAGTGAATCAAGAGTAAGAAACCCATTAAAGTTCATCCAAAACAAGAAATCCAAGTGAAGGTGAAACTAAGATTTTTCTCAAGTGAAGTGTTTGCACCCAAGGTTCATTTCTACACCATCTAAGGTAAGTTTTATGACATTTCCATGTTTTTTTAAGGTATTTGAAAGTTGAAACACTTGGATTATATAAGGAAATAGGAAATGGGTCATGAATGTGTGAATAGTGTCACTTTTGAGTAAATGTTTGGATTGAGTTATGATTCTTGATACATTATGATTATAATCATGTTATAAATGATATTGAGAACATGGAATAGACCTTGTATATGAATGAACAAAATTGTGTGATATGACCATGAATATGGATGAATTGAAGTGAATTGAGAAGTAAGGATAATGTAGTTGAATAAAGGCTATTGTGATGATGTTGTGAAAGTTATTATTGATGTTTGGGAGCTGATATATGATATGAAGGGAGTCGTATAAATAAAGGAGACGCTGCCCAATTTTCTCTAAGTCTTAGTCATGTATGCTAAGTTATCGACTCTCTAATGTTAGTATGCACTTTAATGAAGGTAGAAACGTGAGCATTGAAGAAGCACGTGCAAGTGATAGAATAGTTGAACAGAAAGGTATGTAAGGCTAACCCTTCTTTCATAAGGCGTGGTTCTTTGGCCAAATATCTATTCTTCTACAAGTTTATGATATCTCTTAAATGCTTCTATCTCTAGAAAGCTACTAAGCTTATGATTCTCGATATGATACGATTGTACTAAGTTCCTTATACGACGAGAAATCCTCTAAGGATAGAATGTAATGAATGACAATAGTAAAAGGCTAAGGATGCTTATGAGCTTAAAAGTATATGTGCCTATGTGTGGCTATTATGAAAACCCCGAGCTTATATGGTAGGGTAGAATATAGTAGATATGTATATATGTAATGCGCGCGCACCACCGGCAGCTTGGGTACGGATAACAACGAGCCTTGGTAGGGCCGAGCATGTATGACACCGAGCCTTGGTAGGGCCAGGTATGTGAAACACCGAACCTTCGTGGTCGGGTATGCTATATAAATGCTATGTATATGACATCAATATGAGTACAAATATGCTAAGTATATGTAAATGTATGTAAAGGCTATGTATGTGCAATGTATATGAGATGTAAATGATATGAATATGAGTATGAATGGAAATATGTATACGAATACGAAAATGGATACGAAAGGTAAATGAGTACGGATATGGATGTATGTACACGGATACACAATAGAAGGGAGTGTCCCTATGGAAAGCAAGTAAGTGCTATGACGATAATGCTATTATCTCCCGTCCTATGTTATTTCGCCTGTGTTTTATTATCTTTCATATTGATATTGATCATGCTTTACATACTGGTACATTTTTTAGCCGAGGGGGCCGGGGGGACGGTCGATCCTAGCTTTTCCCACCCCCGTAGGGTGACTAGTGGGGGCACCGACACATCTTTGTATAATCATCCTAGAAACATAATAAGAACTCAACATACGAAAAACCTTTTTGCGTATACTATTAAAATATGTACAT
>NW_026719748.1:0-11199 GCF_029784015.1 Lycium ferocissimum
TATCTTTGTTGAGATGTTTCTCTTCCTTCCCATTTTTCATTCCCCTAATTTGGGATTCGGCTTTACCCGGGGAAAATTTTTAGGAATGGTCCCGGGTCGGTGTCCAACTCCCCCCAAGCCACCAGTAATTTTCATCTGACTTGGATTTTTTGGATCCTTACCCCCAAATTTCTTCTTTCCTTTTCCCCTTTTCGACTCTTTTATCCCTTGTCGACCTTTCAAATCTTTTTACGTATTCTCCCATATTACCCACATTTGGAATAACTTGTCTCACGTCATTAATCGTCTAAGTACTCTCGATTGTGAGTGGATACGATTCTTAACGCCCATAAGCGATAAATATGGATGCCTACGGCTTTTAACATAAAATGGGTCTTGGAATAAAAATCGGTACCCTTTCCATTCCGATGTTCTTCTCTCAACGGAAAAGATGTGAGCCCATCCTTTTATCTTTGAACCCTTCGAGGACATAGTTGACTCCCGAATCATCTCTCTTGGGGCGGATCTCGGCGAGTAAGCCATTCCTATCCAAATGCTTAAGTATCCACCATTGGACTAGGAGGTTGCGCCCCTTCAAAATAGTAGTAATGGTCACGACATTTTCCCAAAGCTCGTTATATGTCTAATAGGATAATAGGGGTGATGTCAAAATATTTGGTAAGCCCATTTGTTGTGATTCCCCTAAGAACGACGGGCTTAACAAAGACAATCCGTGTCGATAGCCGGTGAGGCATTTTGTGGAAATACCATGGTTCCAGTAAAGTGATAAATGCTAGTGTTTGATTAGCTTCCCGGGATTGGGATGATGAAAACTCGAGGACGTGGTTCTTGTATCCCTATTTGGATAAATACCTCCCGTATAACTCTCTGGAGGCTATAGTAGGTCCTTGCGACCAATCGACTTTGTTGACAGCAAACATGTCTTTGATTTCTTTTGGGGTAGGTTTGTGAGGGATAAGGATATTTTGTGCTAGTTTCTTTTTGGATCTGTTAGCACTTCCTACACTCTCCAGAACATCTCTAATCTCTTTCAAAGTGGGAGTCATATCTATTTCTCCGAATCTGAACACCATTCTGTTGTTATCCTAATATCCAATAATGATCTCTAGCAGACTCGGATCCCCGATCATATTCATTAATGAAGGCAGATGCCCTACACAACTCTTAATTTCTTTTTTTCGATCATCAGTCAAATCTTTCCACCATATCACTAAACCTGGTGATAACGTCCAAATACACTCCTCAAAGAGAAAGTGTACACGGTCGTATGCAATATATTTACCCAACTATGAGTCGGGGTCGAATCCCGAGAGAACAATATATAGGCGATTAAGAAAAGTATGAAATTTTCACTAACTAAGCTAAAGCCAAACGATGGATAATATTTTGGGTTTTTGAGAAAGATTATGACTAATGCAAAAATATAAACTAACCTAGAAAGCGATAAAATGATCAATGGCCACAAGTTCGGATACAAGGAAATTACACTCGAAGTAACGATCCAATGTATTTTACGATATCACAACTAAGAGCGGATTTATGTTGATAGATAATGATTTCTAAAAATCTCATTGAAAGTTTTCCAACCAAATCAATGAATTTCACTCTAAGCTTTTCCAAGCCTTAGAGTGTGATATTAGGCACAATCAATTTAACCTCGAAGTAACTATCTCTTGGGAGCTCAAGTTATTAGATGGATTTAATGACCCAAATTCTTGTTAATCAATCTTTCCCAACCTAGATTTCCTCTTCCAAGCTCAATCTAAGTAAATGGGTGAGTCCTAGGGTTAGCTAATCCCTTTGGAAACATTCAAGAGAGATTAATTAAATCAACAAAGACCCACTTCAATAGCGAATAAAAATCATTCAATACATAAGCAAAACAAAGAGTTTCAATACAACACTTTAATCATAGAATATTTCCATAAACAAGATTCAAGTGAAGAAAGTAAATACTACACACTTAGATATACAACACAAAACAAGGAATTGAAGAAAGGATTAAGAAATATCTCATTGAAGTTCTTCCAATCTTCTCCTCCAAAGTGTAGAGAAACCTAGCCTCCAAAACTTGCAAAATGACCAAAGATGAGAATATTTTGCTGCCCTAAGCCTCTCTTTTATGCCCCATTTTTCAGATTTGCAATTCTGCCCGTTTTTGCAGATCTGGCCCGTTTTTGCAAAACTGTTCGTTTGGACAGTTTTGCAAAATCTGTCCCAAAGATATCTGTTTTCCCCCCCAAGTGTTCCTTTTATGTTTCCCCATTTTTTTAAGTCCAAACAATGACAAATTAAACCCCAAAGTGTCAGTTTTGCAAATCTGTCCCGTTTTTGCAAAACTGTCCAGTTTTGACAGTTTTGCAAAAATGTCCATTTTGGCCTCTTTTTTACTTTCTTTTCACTTGGTTTCTTAAATCACTTCTTTTCAGCTACTTGGCTTTTTTTGCTCTATTTTGTTCCATTTTGGTCCATTTTAATCCATTTTGCTCTTTTATGCTTTCTCCGGCATCTTTTTCCTACAAAACAACATAAAAACACAAAAAGTAACAACAAAAGTGTAAGGAGTCACAAAAGCTTAAGGAATTAGCGTCGAATATCGCGTAATTTCACGACTCATCAACACCCCCAACTTAAAGTCTTTGCTTGTCCTCAAGCAAACTAAAACAAAAATCTCAATGAGGATCCACTTTAAGCACAAACACATGACATTGGTTGTTACCAACAATTAGGCTACAAGCATGTGAAGCTTCAACCAAATAACTCCCTCATTTCAAAATACAATTTCAAGAATGCATTAGAGATTTGAAACAATCAAGCAACGACACTCAAGCCTCAATAAGTGACTCAAAACCACTAGTTTACTAGATATGCTCAATTGAATCAACTTTAGATTTTTCAACATCACCAATCTATCGTAATCCATATGCCCTCACAAGAAAGAAAGTCCCAAAATCACTATATTCACAACTACAACACAAGGGACAAATACACAAAGTCACTCACACTCAACAAAGAAATTCTAGTGCTAACAAATATCACACCATAAGCTTGCCCTTATTTTCAATCATCACTAACTCAAGAACATTCGGTTGGAGATCACATAGGGACTTTTTAAGCTTGTAATGCGAGGCTTAGGGAAGGGTAGGATAAGTATTTGGGATACAAGTGACTACGCCCTCCTTGAACACTACACAAAACCTTTCGTCCGCTTTCCTCTTCATTTCAAAACAACACTCCTTCCTTTGCATACTAGTTTCCCCAATTATTACAACTTCCTTTATAAAGTTCCAAAATATAATGTGCTAGCACATTCCACCCCCAACTATAAATGTTGCAGTGTCCTCGCTGCACATAATCAAAACAAAACATAAAAAAAAATAGAAGGAATTTTTTTTTTTTTTTTTTTTTTTTTTTTTACTCACTGGCACGACCTGCGACCCCACCTGCAAAGGTTTTTTTTTTTTTTTTTTTTTTTTTTTTTTTTTTTACAAAGATACATTTTTTTGCACAAAAAGTTTGCAACCTTTTTGTATTTTTCAAATTTTCTTCCTTTCTTTTGACTTTTCCACAACACCAACTTTCACCACTCTCAAGCAACACTAATACCCCCAACTTAGGCTTTTGGCCTCAAATTTACAATTTCATGTTCAAGGAGGAAAGGTTCAAAAGAGAGACTTTTCATCAAAAAGGGTAAAGGCTTGTAATGTGGCAATCAAAGAAAAGGTTATAAGCTCAAATGGGGTTACTAGTGATATTATTTATGCAATGGTAGGCTAGAAAGGCTAAAGAGGCTTTTTCAAACATCACAAAGATAGCCCAAGGTCATCTCTCCAACCAATATGATCAAAATTAACATTGAAAGACTAACAGGGCAAGTTCTAGATGATAAAAGTAAACACAAGATTTATTCAACAAACACTCACACACATGGCATATGAACTAGTCAAGATGGATCAATTTCACTTCCCAAGCAAGAACAACTAGTGCAATATCTCATAATCCAAAGTCAACACAACTAGTAGGTAAAGAGTCACCAAATGAGCCAAAAAGTTGTCACAAAGATCATTCTTTCCTATGCACCTTGCTTTTTAACTTTCACAACAATTTGGAGAGGTATTCACATTTCAATTTCACATGCAAGAGACTAACTCTATTAGTACCAAACAAGCCAAGCGTTTTCACATTTTTCCTCAAGGAGAACCTACACCTAAACTTACAAGACTAATATAAGAAGCTAAAAGAAAGTAAAATAATAAGAGCGACTAATCCACAACATGTCAAAAAGAACAAAATTTTCGAAATTTGAGCTAGTTTTAAAATATAATGTGTTGCCGCATGCCACCTCAACTATAAACATTACGGTGTTCTCGCCGCATAATCAAAACAAAACGTAGAAAAAAAAAAAAAAAAAAAAAAAAAAAAAACATTTTTTTTTTTTGCTTACTCGTCACCACTGCGACCCAACTGCCGAATCGCGGACCGACTTCGAGTCGCGGGTGGTGTCACCCGAAAAAAAAAAAAAAAATTTTTTTTTTTTTTTTTTTTTTTTTTTTCTCTGTCACCGGATACGACGCCACATGCGATTCGCATGTATGACATGCGAATCGCGTGTTATGACACGAAAAAAATATTTCGCGAAATTTTTTTGGGGTTTAAATGTGTCCGATATGCTCAAAATAACTCCAAAAATTCCGAAACTGCGAGATTAGTCAAAAACCATAAACTAAACTATTCTAAGAAATAAAATTTCAAAAACGATTTAAAAATTTTAAAACGATGGGTTGCCTCCCACCAAGCGCTTAAGTTAACGTCGCGGCACGACGGTTACCTTTACCACTTTTCCTTCCATTTGGAAGATATGAATTTGCGCCCAACTTTGAATCAAGATTCCGGTGATGCTCGTGAGGGCGGTGGTAGGAAAGCAAAGAGGTCAACACTCGAGTGTCGCATTTTGCACTTTTTGGCCTCTAAGTGAGTCATGTCATTTTGTCTTCTTGGCATGACAAACTTCAAAATGAAAACGCTTTGATCTTCATCTCCAAAATTCTCCATAGGCTCGGTTAGTTCAACTTCCATATCATTAACCAAGCATAATGTTGAAAAATGGTTGGAATGAGGTCCAACGCGCTCAAATTCCAAACTTGCATGAATTTTGACATCCTCACCCAAAAATGAACTAGAGTCTTCAAAAACCATTTCATGAACTTTTTTATGCAACTCTAGTATCATTTCTTCAATCTTAGCATCATTCACTATTTTCGGGTTGGTAGTCCGGCAATTCACCATTAGCTCATCAAAATCAATCTTGACCTCTTCTTCATTGGAAACCAACTCAAAACTACAATCCATGGCCCTTTGATATTGAGCATCACGTCTCAATCTTTGCATTCAATTCGGCCTCCAATTTTTTGGATAGTAATTTCAAGTAGCTCGACTTCTTGGACTTTGCTCAACATGTATTTTCGAGAATTCTTCCATCGTCCATGAAATGCCTTCACGGTGATTTCCATAGGCTTCAAGTTGTTGAGCTTGATTCATTAGCCAATCTTGGCTCGATATTTCCATTTTGTCAAGATTTTCTTTATTGTGAGAGTCGTCCAACTCTTGTAAAAATCCATCCATGGTGAGATATACCTTTTTGGATATCATCTCCATGTTGAACCTTCTTCCCACAATTTGGTCAAGATTTGCCCATATTGTTCATTCCTCCCCATTATGCTTTTCAAAATTTCCTCAACTTCTTCTTTTTGAGAATTAGAGATTTCTTCTTCAAGATTATGCTCTTTCTTCTTCAAGTTGAACCATTTCTTCAATTTCACAACTTTCGTTGTGGTCACGAAATGTTCGGGCCCATCTTTTAAATTTGAAATCTCTTCTTCAACCATTTCATTTGAGGGAGTAGAAATTTCCATGACAATTGAGGAATTGGCATCCTCAAAACGGATCATTCATTCTTTTCATAGCATCTCCATTTTCTAAAATGGATTGTTGGATGAGTTTTCGCTCTTCCTCCATTTTAGCCTCTCGATCTAAGTATGTTTGGAGCATTGCCATGATGCCTTCATATCCGGCACTTTGTCCTTCATTTGTCATGTCGTTGTCCCTGTCAAACTCAAAAGCACAATCCTAGCATTTTCGTTAGAACAACTTGGGGAGGGGAAGCAAAATAATTGGGACAATCACCCCCAATGTCCACCTTGACCACCACATATATTACAAATACTCTCATCACATAGGATTGAGACGGTGCACACATCTCTCTCCCGGGAGCATATTCACAATCTTGCCAAAAGTGGGGTCCTTCACAATATGGACATGGGTCATCAAAATATGGACAACCATCACCATCCATTCCAACTTTCATTATATGATGCCATTGTTTTTTTTTTTTTTTTTTTTTTTTTATTTAAAAATAAAACTAAAAAGCGGATAGTTTTAAAAGCGGGAATTTTGCAGAGGCAAAAAGCGGGATGTTTGCGTGAGGCAAAAATGCGGGCCGATTTTGCTAAAATCGATTTTGCGTAGAACCGGACAGTTTGCGTGCAGGCAAACGGATTTGTAAAAGCAAAACGGATATGCAGTTTTACGAAAATCGGATAGCTGATTTCACGGCCCCAGACGATTTTGCAAAAATTGGACCGATTTGCGAAGCAAGCAAGAATCGACAGCTTTTGCGGAATTGCACGATTTTTTTTTTTTTTTTTTTTTTTTTTAAAGATAAAATAAAGCAAAGAAAGTTTGAACAAAAGCAAGTTAGCTTAAATCTCAAACTAACCCAAATACGCCAAATTGTTCCCGACACAGGCGCCATTTTTGATAACGTCCAAATACACTCCTCAAAGAGAAAGTGTACACGGTCGTATGCAATATATTTACCCAACTATGAGTCGGTCGAATCCCCACTGAGAGAACAATATATAGGCGATTAAGAAAAGTATGAAATTTTCACTAACTAAGCTAAAGCCAAACGATGGATAATATTTTGGGTTTTTGAGAAAGATTATGACTAATGCAAAAATATAAACTAACCTAGAAAGCGATAAAATGATCAATGGCCACAAGTTCGGATACAAGGAAATTACACTCAAGTAACGATCCAATGTATTTCACGATATCACAACTAAGAGCGGGTTTATGTTAATAGATAATGATTTCTAAAATCTCATTGAAAGTTTTCCAACCAAATCAATGAATTTCACTCTAAGCTTTTCCAAGCCTTAGAGTGTGATATTAGGCACAATCAATTTAACCTCAGTAACTATCCTCTTCCGAGCTCAAGTTATTAGATGGATTTAATGACCCAAATTCTTGTTAATCAATCTTTCCCAACCTAGATTTCCTCTTCCAAGCTCAATCTAAGTAAATGGGTGAGTCCTAGGGTTAGCTAATCCCTTTGGAAACATTCAAGAACGAGATTAATTAAATCAACAAAGACCCACTTCAATAGCAATAAAAATCATTCAATACATAAGCAAAACAAGAGTTTCAATACAACACTTTAATCATAGAATATTTCCATAAACAAGATTCAAGTGAAGAAAGTAAATACTACACACTTAGATATACAACACAAAACAAGGAATTGAAGAAAGGATTAAGAAATATCTCATTGAAGTTCTTCCAATCTTCTCCTCCAAAGTGTAGAGAAACCTAGCCTCCAAAACTTGCAAAATGACCAAAGATGAGAATATTTTGCTGCCCTAAGCCTCTCTTTTATGCCCCATTTTTCAGATTTGCAATTCTGCCCGTTTTTGCAGATCTGCCGTTTTTGCAAAACTGTTCAGTTTGGACAGTTTTGCAAAACTGTCCCAAAGATAATCTGTTTTCCCCCAAGTGTTCCTTTTATGTTTCCCCATTTTTTTAAGTCCAAACAATGACAAATTAAACCCCAAAGTTTCAGTTTTGCAAATCTGTCCCGTTTTTGCAAAACTGTCCAGTTTGACAGTTTTGCAAAAATGTCCAGTTTGGCCTCTTTTTTACTTTCTTTTCACTTGGTTTCTTCTGATCACTTCTTTTCAGCTACTTGGCTTGTTTTGCTCTATTTTGTTCCATTTTGGTCCATTTTAATCCATTTTGCTCTTTTATGCTCTCCGGGCATCTTTTCCTACAAAACAACATAAAAACACAAAAAGTAACAACAAAAGTGCTTAAGGAGTCACAAAAGCTTAAGGAATTAGCGTCGAATATCGCGTAATTTCACGACTCATCAACACCCCCAACTTAAAGTCTTTGCTTGTCCTCGAAGCAAACTAAAACAAAAATCTCAATGAGGATCCACTTTAAGCACAAACACATGACATTGGTTGTTACCAACAATTAGGCTACAAGCATGTGAAGCTTCAACCAAATAACTCCTCATTTCAAAATACAATTTCAAGAATGCATTAGAGATTTGAAACAATCAAGCAACGACACTCAAGCCTCAATAAGTGACTCAAAACCACTAGTTTACTAGATATGCTCAATTGAATCAACTTTAGATTTTTCAACATCACCAATCTATCGTAATCCATATGCCCTCACAAGAAAGAAAGTCCCAAAATCACTATATTCACAACTACAACACAAGGGACAAATACACAAAGTCACTCACACTCAACAAAGAAATTCTAGTGCTAACAAATATCACACCATAAGCTTGCCCTTATTTTCAATCATCACTAACTCAAGAACATTCGGTTGGAGATCACATAGGGACTTTTAAGCTTGTAATGCAGGCTTAGGGAAGGGTAGGATAAGTATTTGGGATACAAGTGACTACGCCCTCCTTGAACACTACACAAAACCTTTCGTCCGCTTTCCTCTTCATTTCAAAACAACAACTCATATTTGCGTCCAAATAAGTTTCCCCCGAATTATTACAACTTCACTAACTAAAGTTCCAAAATATAATGTGCTAGCACATTCCGGATAATAATATTTGGTTTTTGAGAAAATTATAACTAATGCGGAAATGTAAACTAACCTAGAAAGCGAGTAAAATGATCAATGGCCACAAGTTTGGATACAAGGAAATTACACTCAAGTAACGATCCAATGTATTTCACGATATCACAACTAAGAGCGGGTTTATGTTAATAGATAATGATTTCTAAAAATCTCATTGAAAGTCTTCCAACCAAATCAATGAATTTCACTCTAAGCTTTTCCAAGCCTTAGAGTGTGATATTAGGCACAATCAATTTAACCTCAAGTAACTATCCTCTTCCCGAGCTCAAGTTATTAGATGGATTTAATGACCCAAATTCTTGTTAATCAATCTTTCCCAACCTAGATTTCCTCTTCCAAGCTCAATCTAAGTAAATGGGTGAGTCCTAGGGTTAGCTAATCCCTTTGGAAACATTCAAGAACGAGATTAATTAAATCAACAAAGACCCACTTCAATAGCAATAAAAATCATTCAATACATAAGCAAAACAAGAGTTTCAATACAACACTTTAATCATAGAATATTTCCATAAACAAGATTCAAGTGAAGAAAGTAAATACTACACATAGATATACAACACAAAACAAGGAATTGAAGAAAGGATTAAGAAATATCTCGTTGAAGTTCTTCCAATCTTCTCCTCCAAAGTGTAGAGAAACCTAGCCTCCAAAACTTGCAAAATGACCAAAGATGAGAATATTTTGCTGCCCTAAGCCTCTCTTTTATGCCCCATTTTTCAGATTTGCAATTCTGCCCGTTTTGCAGATCTGGCCCGTTTTTCAAAGTCCGGTTTGGACAGTTTTGCAAAAACTGTCCCAAAGATAATCTGTTTTCCCCCCAAGTGTTCCTTTTATGTTTCCCCATTTTTTTAAGTCCAAACAATGACAAATTAAACCCCAAAGTTTCAGTTTTGCAAATCTGTCCCGTTTTTGCAAAACTGTCCAGTTTTGACAGTTTTGCAAAAATGTCCATTTGGCCTCTTTTTTACTTTCTTTTCACTTGGTTTCTTCGATCACTTCTTTTCGGCCTACTTGGCTTGTTTTGCTCTATTTTTGTTCCATTTTGGTCCATTTTAATCCATTTTGCTCTTTTATGCTCTCAGGGGCATCTTTTCCTACAAAACAACATAAAAACACAAAAAGTAACAACAAAAGTGCTTAAGGAGTCACAAAAGCTTAAGGAATTAGCGTCGAATATCGCGTAATTTCACGACTCATCACCTGGTAGTGGAGCCACAACCGTATCAAACTGCATATCATGAGACATTTGCAAGACAAAACATTATTAGTTCCACGCCCCCAAGAACAATAATTTTTTTCACACTTAGTACAATAATGCTTCCAAATAGCAAATAGTTGGATGTAGTATCTTCCGGTTTTACACCATCTGAACACAGTAAGGTGTCTTTCCTGTCCGATTCAGGTAGGTCTGAGATACCCAAACCGGTCTATGGTCAATATGCACTATATCAGTAAGGATTTGGCTTCGCTCTACGCAAATAATTCTAGAGTGATTTTCAAACGAATGACATAGGTTACCCAAGAGGACAAGCTGGGGTGGGTTCTCCAAGGATGTGGGATGACCGCATACCCACTCGACCTTAGAGACCTCCAAAGAATATATTAAAGGTTTTTTAGTGAAGGTATTGTTACACCTCGCATTTTGTACATTTGAATATTTCGAGTTAATGGCGGGAAGTTAAGGACAAGATTATTTTTAAGTTATTTTAATGCACGAGTGGTTATAAAGATTATTTATGAATGTTGGTAGTATGGAAATAATGTGGAAGGGTAGGGGCAAAATGGTAATATTGAGGAAAGTCGAGGGCAAAACGGGAATTTCACAATGATCAAAAAGGCCAAGGGATGACCAAGTCAAACCATTAAATCATCATTTATTTTCAAGAAAAAGAGAAGAAAACTCTAGAAAAATTTGGAAGAAAAATGAGGCATGTGCATGGTCATGTGCTATATATATATATATATATATATATATATATATAAGTGTGGTGATTAATAAGACATGAATCATCCTTTTGGAATTCAAGAAAATTCAAGAAAAAAACAAAAGAAAGATGAAGAAAGAGAGAGAGAGGGATTCGGCCAAGGGGGGTGGCCGAACAGCCCTTTGAAGATGATCATGGAAAAAATTGTTCTCTTCAATGCCTTTTCCTACTAATTGGAAGGCCCTGTCATGTGGAGTAGTTGTTGGAAGAAGGAAACCATTTTTGTAAGGGCAAGGCTTGGGGGGGGAAATGGTAAGAAGATGTT
>NW_026719749.1:0-11248 GCF_029784015.1 Lycium ferocissimum
AAAATTTCCCAATTTTGCCCTTAGGCCTTATCCTATGTTTTCACGTTCAAATTTTACAACCGTACGCACTTACTAAGAAAAATCCAAATTTAGCCTCGTATTCTCTCACAAACCAAAATTATGTTCAAGTTTTCCAAATATGCAAAAATGCCGGATGTAACAAGAACACATCATACTCGTAAATCACATCATACTCCAGAAAACACATCATACTCCAGAGAACACATCATACTCGTAAAACACATCATACTCCGGAACACATCATACTCCGTAACACATCATAATGCCGGAACACATCATAACGCCATATATAGATATACAGAACCCGGCCCTCTAGTGAGGGACCCGGAGAAAGATGCAAAACAGAATGCACAAACAGAATAGTGAATAGCCATATGCATATAAAATCATCTTTAAAGACTCGATAGGTAAGTAATAATCAATGCTCGAGAGTTAAAATGATAGTCATGTTAAGTTCTTTCAAAATGTCGTTAGAACTATACAAAGGAAAGTCTCGGGGACCATGGACATGTATCAAATCAATCCGAGCCCGCCTATGAAAGGTACGGACATTATTCACTTTAGGACCCTCTACGAATGTATCGAAGCGATCCGAGCCCGACTATGAAAGTTAGGGACCTTTTTAAACATAGAATCCTTTAGGAACAAGAACTCTTTATGCAACATTTACTATTCCTTCATACAAAAGACGCAAGGGCCATAGCTCGACTATATTAGGAATGCTAACATCAAGAAGTGAATAAGAATCGTAGACATGCTCGGATCTTATGAATAGAGTTATCCCAAGGCTCGTATCATATCATACTTACATCTAAGACATGCCAAAAGAAAGGAAGGGTAAGCTTCACATACCTCGTCCGCTTCCTAAGCTAATTCGAACTTAAGTCTCGGGCTTCCCAAGATCTACAACAACATCATTAGGTACTAACATTAGTTATAGGTACTTAGAATTGAATCCCTAGCTAGCACTTTATCTACGAGTAAATTCGGAAGCAGACATTTCCCCCTATAAATTCAACCTTAGAATTCAACTCGGCCAAATCATCAACAACAATACCAACGACCATATTAGCAACATCAACAATTAATTCAAAACGCATTCCAACGTTAGTAACTCTTTTCTACATAATTCGACCACATTCCATTTACATTTTAATCAACCACATACAATCAAGCCAACACCAATGCTCACACATTCAAGTACTAATCCGAAACCATTCAAACAAGATTCAAGAACACTTTGAACAATCCACACAATATTCAAAACAACCCAACCAACATACCACTCCACCCGAAACCTCCCCAAACTCAATAAGAACAACAACAACACATTTCTTTCTTCCAAATTCATGAACTACACCAATAATCCACACGTTAACAACATCATTCTCATAAATACAAGAAACTATATTAAAATCACATTAGCTTCTAAAACAGCCCACAACGATTACAACTTCAACTTGAACCATTAAACCTTCATTTTCTTCATAGAATCCACAACAACAACAACCAAGGATACTAAATAAATTTTGTTCATTCCTTGTCATACAAAACAGCCCATATACGGCCACCACCCAACATGCAAAATTTCATGAATTTTATCCATTTTTACACACTACAACATGCATAAACCATCAATGACATATGAAAAAGGGGATTAAACCTTACCTTTACCACTTAGTTCCTCAACTTGGCTAGGGTTTGTGCTTTGCAAGAATGAATGTTTTGCTTATTCCAACAACTATCTCACGTTAACAAGGACCTTCTATTTGGTTGAATTGCTAGAAGAAAATTATTTTTTTGATCAATATTCACTAGCACCAATTTCGGCTAGCTATGACCGAAAGTTTCTCCTTCTTTTTCTCCAAGTTTCTCCAAGTTTCTAAGGTTGTGAAGATGATGAATATAATTAGTTTGTCATATTTCATCTACATATCCACTATGCCCCACTCATGGCTTGGATCAATTAAATTTGGCCAAGCCATGGGTGGGAGCCCACCCCAAGCCACACGGCTACTTGGCCTTTATTTCATGAAATATTAATTCCTAATTTTCCTTAATATTCCATACCAATAAAATTATAAGCAACTTGTGCCTTAAAACAAAATCGGAGGTTAAAAATCTCTACCTCGTATCCCGAAATAGTCTTGTCCTTAACTTATCACAGTTAGCTCGGAATGTCCCAATGTACAAAATACGGGATATAACACCTTAACCTGCAACACTTACCTCAAATAGCAATCTTTAATCATCAGAGAACTTACCTTTCCTACGAGCAATTCCAATTTCGCAATCATAGCTACACTTTACAACCACTTAATCAAAATTCAAATCTTAAAGTTAGCGGCAAGGATTAAAGGCCTATAACACAGCTCTATAGCACAATCTATGATCTGAATGAAGGGAAACCATCCTAGATGCCCTGTAGCCTCCTATTCATAAGTTTGGTCGACAACACACCCATGAAGAAGACTCTACTTGACACGACTTCACAGCATAATCCCTAGAACGAATCGCTCGATACCACTTTGTCACACCCTAACAATGGTGGCATGACGGCACCCGACTCTCGTAGTCGAGCGAACCCTTAAACATTCTCTCTATCAAAACTCGTCATTTCAAAAACTTTTAAAACATGAACTTTTCTAAATAGAAATAATTATCTTTATAACGATTATGAAAACTTTCAATCAAATAAGTACTTTAAACCAATTGAAATCATCTAAATTACATACTCTTTTAAAATCCACAAATGACTCAATCGACATCACTTTGTCGACATCTCGACAAACATACCACAAGACACCGTCTCTAAGCAGGCCTCTAAGAAGTAAACATGAACATGACATGAAATGAGCCTCTAACATACCCATAATCATACATATCTATACATGACTTAGCACTCCAAAAGCAAGGTGGAACTTGCCAATCCGGTGACGTCAAGCATCCTAGGTATACACTTAACCTACAAACAATGCGAAATGGGTCTGCAGGCATGAACGCAAGGTCCCCGAGCAAAAAGACATCAAGCGGACAATGTACCGAGTATGTAAGGTGGTAACAAATCATAATCATAATTTGATTTAGGAGAGAAGAAATCACAATCTAACTCAATAACTGCAACCTTCGCTGGAAGAAACAAAAATGTGCACACGAAGTCTCAAAACAATCTTTAAGTAAATAATGCAATCCAACACACATGCCGTTTTCGACATGTTAACAGAATGGTCCCTTCGGACAGTTCGCTTCCTAGCTAGTATCACAATAGTCCCTTCGGACGGCCTTCCGCATAATAATAATGGCCCTTCTGACCGCTTCGGGTTTAATATCACCATCATATCAACACAAACTCAATCCACAAATATCAATTTCAATTCATATCATAAGTCACTAATCAATTCATCACAATCCAGTTATTAGCCTTAGTCTTTATAAGAAGTTATCAAATTCGTATTTCACCAGACTTAGGAGGACATACTTCCAGGTTTGAGGGTAGAATTGTTATGAAATTCTTACTACTTATATTCCACTCACTTTAATCTTATTGCCCTATCCAAAGAAAAAAACGATCATATCATTACAAAGGGATGATACTATGGAATGTAAACATAAATCGTAAATGAAATGAAGTAGTAAAATCTCGCACCCCCTTTGAAATGGTTTTGAAAATCAAACTTTATGTTTCCCTTAGTATAAAACTAATTTCCTCGAAATCATTAGTAAAATCATATACACAACTCAATTTGGCACTTTATGGGTGTTCTCTTTGGAACAGAATAGGAGTACAATATCAATAAGCCATCACAAGAAACATTTAGACCTTACTCGTCTAAGAATGGAATCATATGGAGTACATATAGAATGAATAGCACAAGAATCATGCCAAAGGAAGAAAGGTTTGCCTTACATACCTTGTCGCTTATGTGATTAGCTTAACTTATTCTTCCAAACACTGGCTAATATACAATAAAGGTAAAGGAAACCCCTTAGACAACTTGAAAAAGTTTCATATACTTCTCTAAGCTCGTAATTAACTTCCGTAAATTCGGGCAGCATTTTCCCTGAAATCTTCGTTTCCCTCTAATTCCAATTCAATTTAACAACGCAATCAGCAACCAACAACAACAACAACCATCTCATATAAGCCTCTTTAAACTCAAAGCATCAACTCCTAAAGATATACACCAAAACAGCCCAGTATACGCTTTGTATACGATATCTTCATACATTTTATTCTCCCAAATTCAAGAACAATAACTTATCAACAACATAAACAACAATATCAATAATCACTTTATATCAATATCCAACTAATTCTATCCATTTAATCACACCAAAACATCCCCCAAGTCATTTGATATCCAAAAATTATTACCGAACTTTCAACGTCATTTTCTCTATTCTAACCCGTCAAACCTATCAATGATCATGGTAAGAACATCATTAACATCTTAAACATACCTTATATGAGCAGCAACCACGAAACCAACATCCCTCAAGTTCAACTTTTAGCTTAAAACGGCAACGACAACTCGTACTACACTTTATCCTTCACGAGCCTCGGGATTCGGGGCCTCAAACTTGATCGATTCTTCACTTTCTCTCTCTAACTCTCCTCTCTCCCTCTCTAAAAGGTTGTGGACTGTTTGATGTATAAATGAATGAATTTTATGACTTTAGCCTTTATATATGGGTCTTGGGTCGGTTCTCACCGACCTTGAGTCGGGTTGGGCCGAGCCCATTGCCCAGCATTACCTTTCTGTCTTAAAACGTCCATAACTTTTTATCCCTATGTTGTATTCAGGCCCACGACCTTTGGTTGGGAAGGTATTTCAATTATCTAAAACTTTCATTTTTGGAGTTTTCCTAAATTCCCAAATAATGATGGGGTTATGGCCTCCCGAAGTCAGATCACCCGGAAACGTAACTTAAAAACATCTTTTTGGAGGGCTTCCACTTGGATTTGGCTTAAGGATCCTTATTGAGTTGTGTTTAACTTCACATATATTATCCATATAACTTGTCATATGTCCTTTATAAAATCTCGACATGTGGACCCCACCTCAGCTTACGATTACGAGGGCTATATATCTTTTAACGTATCATTCCAATCATATCGTATGAATTCCAAATATCATACTCATGCTATCCTCATGCTAATACAGTAGAATTTCATCATTTATACTTGTAATATTTGCTCCTTCTTGAGCTCACATTATGTTATAGCCCGTGTTTTGTACATTCGGATAATCCGGGATAATTGCAAGAAGTTAAAGGCAAGACCATTTCCAAAATTGTTTTAGTAGACAAGTTGTTGGTGAATAATATCTATGATCATTAATAGCGTGGAAATATTGGGAAAGGTTAAGGGCAAACTTGGAATTTAAAAATTTTTATGCATGACTTGTTGGAAAAATTCAAGGTGGACTATGGCCCACATGGGTGAAAAATATATGTGATTAAAAGATGACTAAGTAGTATGCAATTCATCTTTTGTGCTTAAAGAAATTTCTAGAAATTCGAAGAAAAGTGGAGAAAAGAAAACAAAAAAAAAAAAAAAAAAAAAAGCAAAGGGGTGGCCGGCCATGTGCATGGCCATGTGCCACTCCTAGTATATATATATATATAAGGGATGAAGAATAAGGCACAATTCTTCATTTTTGTTGCTCTAGAAATTTCAAGAGAGAGAAGAAGAAAAAAAAAAGAAAGAAAGAAAGAGAGGGACGGCTAGAGAGGTGCTGGCCGAACCAGCCCCCTAAAGTGGATCTTGGAAAATATTTTCTTTAAGCTTTCATACTAACCGGAAGGTCCTTGTCGACATGGAGTGGTTGCTAGAACAAGAAAACCATCCGTTCTTGCAAAAGGAGTCTTGGCCGAGAAGGAGGAGTGAAGGGAAAAGGTAAGGTTCTATCCTCTTTTGCATGTTTTATGGATGTTTTGGACATGTTGTAACGTATGGAAATGGATGAAAATCATGGAAATATGGATATGGTGTTGTGGCCGTATGTGTTTTGGTGGCCGTGTGTGTGTGTTGTAGTGAAAGACTAATTTCATTCGGTATGTTTAGAATGTTGTGTTGCATGGAAAGAATGAATTAATTTTACTTAGTCTTGCGTTGTGTTGAAATGTATAGAGATGGATGGAAATGCATGAAAATGTATAAGAAGTTGTTGTAACCGAATGGTAGGTGATTTGGTAAGTTATGGTAAAGTGATGTTATTTGACATTCTAGTTGTTGTCAATATGGATCATGTAATGTGGAATGAAGGTCGTTGTCGAAGTTAATGCATATGAATGATCATGAAATGTATGGTTGTTGTTGAAGTTAAAGGTTTCGGATAAAGTGGCATGTTGATTGAGCGTTGGAATATTATGTGAATTGAATCGAATTGAATTGAATTGAATTGAATTAGATTGAATTGAACATGAAGGGTTGCTAGAATAATTGTTGATATTGTTGGCCGAGTTGAATTCTCTGATTGTTGTTGATTAAATAAGCCGAGTTGGATTCTGGATGGTATATTTACAGAGAGATACTTTCGAAATTTTACAGATATAAATGAATTTGTTTGAAGAATTGAGATAAGTATATAGTGATGAGTCTAATGATTATGTCAACTCTCTTGAATGTAGACTAACAAGTTTGGATGGATAAGCGTAACTACTAAGGCGCGGCGCAGGTATGTTAAGGCTCGTCCTTTGTCCTTCTATGGCATGAATCATACGTTGCGATTTTATAAATGCTCCCATAACGTCCTTATTTTCAAAGGTTAGAAGTTATGATTTCAAAGCATGATTTTTCTTCCTAAAAGTTTATGAATGTTTTCCAAAATATCCATTTTTCTCCAAAATCCAAGTTTTACGATTTTTGAAAGTTTTTATGACCAAAACAACGACTATGATTTTATGATGGCAATAATGATGCTAGATATGAGAAAATGACTAGAACGAGTATGTCAAGGATATGTTCGTACCATGAATACGACGATATGAAATGTTAAGCTATTTTTGGATAATGACTATTTTAAAGGTTTCAAAGTATATGAAATGATATGTCATGACCCTGTTTTATGTTTTCCCGTGATGTTATCCTTGATTGATAGTCTCGCCTTATAATTGTTCCTTCAAGGCGAGGGTGGCGATCCCGATTATTCCATAACGTAATCGGAGGTTACCAACCTTACGTCACTCCGATAGAGTTGTAGTTTTCATTTGGGCTCTCATGCATGCTTTATTTTTATATATGATTTATTTTATGACACCGTGCCGTCCAACGGGCGGCCGGGCAGCCACACCACTGCAGTGGGCAGATTACACCCCTAACGCGGGAGGCCTGGACGCGGGCTTATACACCGTTCCTATATGGACAGCGGTTATACACCGACCCCTACGTGGTCGCGCTTATTTACAGATATTTACAAGCTTTTTTTTTAAAAAGCTAGCACGCATGCATCCGCCCTGCGGGCACTCGTATGACAGATACATTTCCTTTATTCCATGGTCCGTTTCGAAAGCGTTACACCGTACCTATATGGTCGGCGTAGTCCACCGCACCTATATGGTCGGCAGTTACACACCGCACCTACACGGTCGGGCTATTTGTAGATCTATATAGTACTCCAAAGGTAAAGTTAACTTGCACAATATCTATCGGGTAGACAAACAGAAGTTATGTGTTATATCACTCTCCTATGTCATGTTTCATGTTCTCTATTATGATTTCGTGATATTACTCATGCCTTACATACTCGCACATCGCCTCGTACCGACGCCCCCATTTCGTGGGCGCCGCGCCATGCCGCGCGTGTACACTCGTACAAGCAAGAGCTATTGCAGAAGACGTTCCAGCGGAGTTGGTAGACTCCATTTGTGCCCGGAGTGCTGCCGAGTCGATTATACGTGCCGTGCGCTTATTCGAAGTGAGACTTTAGACGTAGTCGTGGGTCTAGAGTGTCAGCTTTAAAAAGGGTCCCACCAGTTGATGTGTTTTTATCATACATTATGTTTCAGATTTTGAAAATCTCACTATGTATTTTACTTCCATTTGATTTAAGAATCCAAAGAGAATATGTGTGTAATAAGAGTCTGAGGGTTCGTTCAGCTCCGAATATGGGGTCGGGTGCCCATCACACCCTAGTAAGATCGGGGTGTGACACATTAAGCGGTCTGCAGCCTTAGTAACATGAAATTTTCTGGGGTGTAACAGATTCTTAGTATGCTATGAGTATAATTTTTTTATGAATAATATTAAGGATGTTGAAGGAGTAGTATATGTAGATGAATATGGTTTTGTGTTGTAATTATGGTTAGAATATGGTTTTGTGTTGTAATTATGGTTATGAATGTCATTGAAAAGGAGTTTGAGGATTGAACAATGTTTAAACTCAAAGAAGTTTATTGATTATGGTATTGTGGGTGTTGCTATGGATTTTGGGAGTTGTTTATTAAATGGAGAAAGTTATCGAAACAATGGAAATGCTGCTCAATTTTCGTTAACTTTTATGCGCTTTAGCTTAAACTTGAGCGCATCTTCACTTATCTGATTTTAGTGTGAATTCTCTAAAATGTAGAGTCGTGAGCTTGGAAGGAGAACGTGTAGTCATTAGGAAGACGTCAAGGTATGTTAATGTTACACCTTAGACTTTTCGTACGTCGAGCTTTGACTAGACTGACACAAGCTTGAGGGGAACATGGAGTCCATATGTCCTTAAGGAGAGTACTTGATAGCCTCAAAGAGTATAAGACGAGATTTTGAAGTCATATGACTTGGAGAAACTAAGTTCGTCAAAGGAAGTGAACTATAAGTTGTGTTCAGGAAGATTTCATAACAACCGAACTAACATTAATTTAGTAACGCCTTGAGGAGAATTTATAAGGCTCCTTAGATGGTTAATGAAGTATTATACAAGTGTGAAAAAGGTTCCGTAAGGATTGGAAGTAAAATGAAACAACAGGATCAACTTCGAAAAATATGAGTTATACGGCCACTTATACGGTCTGTATAAGGGACCGTATATGTCACACCCCGATCTTACTAGGGTGTGATGGGCACCCGACCCCATACTCGGAGCCGAGCGAACCCGCTGACTCTTATCACATACATATTCTCTTTGGATTCTTAAAACAAATGATAGTAAAATACATAGTAAAATTTTCAAAATCTTTTTGTCGTTTCTCAAATTAAACACAGTCTGTAAACATAAGGGCTTTGTAACATAATGTATAGTAAAAACACATCAACTAGTAGAACCCTTTTTAAAGCTGACACTCTAGACCCACGACTCTGTCTGCAAAGTCTCTAACTCGAACATGACATCATAGCAGACTCTTGACCCGGCAACTCTCCGCAGTAAATGGAGATGCCAACTCCGCCGGAACATCTTCTATAGTAGCTTCGATCATCCGGGTATACCTACGCGGCATGGAACGCAGCCTCGAAGAAGAGGGGTCGCACGAGCATGTACCGAGTATGTAAGGCATGAAAAGTAACTCACGGATGTAATCATGTATAATAACAAGACGTGGAGACGTAGAACATATCACGTGTAAGAGGGTATCCCGTACATACGAGACATATCAAGTGTAAGGGAGTAAGCTATACATATGGAACATGTAACCCGTACATATAGGACATATCATGTGTAAAGTCAAACTGTATACGTGGAGCATATCATGTAAAGCCGTAATCGTACATATGGAACATATCATGTAAAGCCGTAACTCCGTACATATAAGTGCTCGAAGGCGGAATCATGCACGCTTATCCAAACCATATCATGTCATAGCGCCGAACAAGTCGGCTCACCCACATAGCGCCGAAGTACGCCGCCTCACCCATATATCCCGCGTCCGGCATCCCGCGTCCGGATGATAACGCTCACCGACTCGGTGGCAATAAACATGTATCCCTTCCCCATATCCCCATGTTTCCCCTCCCTCCCCCCATGTACATATTTTGTCATTCCATTTCTACTTCTCTCAGGTGTTCTTGCGACACGCCGACATATTTTGAACTCTGATCCCAAGCCAATAGATTTCCTTTTCTCGACACTTGATAGTGTTGCAATTCCTTTTTAGCCCAATATGGTCTCCCCTTTTCGGCTCCTTATATGCTAACCGCCCGAGTACCTTCCTCTTGCCATTTCTTCATATGGGTCCTAAAGCTCGTGAACTATTCCTTTCTAACACATAGATCTCGTCCTTTCCTAGGTCATCCTCTCGTAATGCTCTTCCACGCCTATGGTAACCATACTAGTATAGCCATACATTTATTCCTTCATATATCTTTCAAGGTCAAAGTCTTATTACATCGTCGCTAGGCTTAATCACTCTTTTTCTTACTTCACATTCCCCTATCTTAGTCACTATTCCTCCTCTAACCTCATACACTCCTTTCCCCGGTTCCTTTTCTCGCACTCTATCCTTTTTTCGATCTACTTTGAGTTCGTATCCAAAAGCCCGCGTTTTGCCGGTAATTTCTCTCGGGAGCCTCTTTACCGAGAATTCTTACCTTTCACCTTCTTCCTGCACTTTGGTCTCTTTGCTTTCCATCAACACACTCTCTTTCCTTTCCAATTATCACTATATTAGACTCTCCAGTTTTAATCTGTAGTAAAACAATGACAGCTTTCCTTGTAGCACCTGTACCGTTCACCTTTGCTGTCACTTGGGCTTCGATACCTTTACTCGATTGATGCCCTTCATATCGTAGCTTCAATTGCTAGGACTCACACGCCCACCGATACAATCATTTGCGGGACGTCCTGCACATTCATACGTATGTATATATTCGCTATCAACTAGCCCGCAAAATACTTCCAAATGCTGTTCAAGCCTACCCTAATCCCAAAGCCGTGATGCACTCCCTGTCTCTTCACCAGCCTAGCCTACCTCGTCCTACGCGTCTTCTTATAGTTTCCAACCATTGCATACACTCTAATTTCCCGTTAGGTTACTCTAACCTCTTATTTGTCTCGTATGCCCGAATATGTGGAATTTCTTGTAAACTTCCCAGGGGGTCACCCATCATAGAATTGCTCCCACCTGAGCACGCTTAACCCAAAAACTTTACTGGAATTCGGTGCCTTAATGCTGATATTTTCGCGTCCGCTTCCTCACATGACCTTTATTACATGTTCGGGAGCAAGTCGAAGTCTTACAGACTCTGAAACATTTCCGTAACACGTCTTTTCTTTTATAATTACTATTTTACCCTCTTCGATTCCCG
>NW_026719750.1:0-11813 GCF_029784015.1 Lycium ferocissimum
CCCGCGTTTCTCAAATTTTCGTCGAACTTATTTTCTTCATTTGCTCAATCCCGAAATATTCCGAAATTCTCCATACATGATATTTATCACTTATTACACTAATAATGGCCATGTTCCTGTGTTTCAAAATATTCTTTCCCGATTACGACTTACGAGATCGCAATTCACCCTTTTTCTTCGTTGTTACGTACTTTCCATATTTTGTGCCTTTCAAAACATCTCATTACTACGATGAGGTACATGTCAAACTCATGCTCTGAAAACGCGGGGTATAACAATACTTCTTCTTTATCTCCTCTTCAGCTTCCCAGATCATCTCCTCCCTGTTATTGTTTCGCCACAACACCTTAACGGAAGCCACATCTTTATTACGCAACTTTCTCACCTGACGATCCAGTATGGCTACAGGCTGCTCCTCGTAGGATAATTCCTCTGTCACCTGGATATCCTCTACGGGAAATATTCTGGAAGGGTCACCAATGCATTCATGAAGGATGAGACGTGGAGATCTGGATGCCAGCCCCAAATCGCCGTGTAGGTCTAATTCATAGGCAACCTTGCTTATCTTACGGACAACTACATAGTGCCCAATATACCTCGGCCAGGCTTTCCTTTAACAATCTCTAAACACCTTTCACGGGCGACACTTTCAGAATACCCAATCGCCCAATCGGAACTCTAAATGTCGACGTCAATTATCCGCATATGATTTCGTTGACTGCGGGCGCTAATAACTTGGTTCCCGAATGATTTTCACTTTATCAATTGCTTGTTGGATTATATGCGGCCAATTAACTTAGTTTCTCCAACATCAAACCAAATTAATCGGTGACACGATTTCTGCCCGTACGAGCCTCATACGCACTATCCGGATGCTCGAATGGTGTTGTTATTATAAGCAAATTCAACAAGTGGCAAATGATCGTCCCGGCTACCTGCGAAATCAATAATACGGCCCGCCCGCAACATATCTTCTAGCGTCCGAATAGTACGCTTCGGCTCCGTCCATCGGGGATCGAGGATGAAATCTTTTGTACTAAGACTCACACGGGTCCCCAATCCTTCCCGAAATGATCTCCGGAGAAGTTGGTACAATGTGGGCACCTGTCGGAGATAATAGATATGCGGACTCATCGAAGTCTTACTATCTCCTTAATATATAACTCGGCATAGTCCTCGGCCTGAATAAGTAGTCCTGACCGAAAGGAAATGGGCTGATTTTGTGGGACTATCAACAATAACCCATATGAGTCATACAACAATAACCCGTATGGAGTCATACTTCGTGGAGTGCGAGGTAAGCACAAGCAATGAAGTCCATATTAATTATTTCCCACTTCCAAGTCAGAATCTCCATTTCCTGTAACAATCCACCGGGCTTCTGATGTTCGATCTTAATGTCACACCCTAATTTCCGGTAGGGCGTGATAGGCACCCGACCCTTTCTTAGGGCCGAGCGAACCCGCTGACTCTCGTTATACTCATAATCATGCTGGGCCTTTAAATCATAAAAAGAATGCATAATGAAAGCTTTCAAAAAAAACATATTTTTCATCTTTCTCAAATCAAGTGAAATCTGTAAACATATGAAGTCCGTAATATAATGCATAATAATACATCGGCTTATATAGCCGCTTACAAAACTGACATCTTATATACACGACACTGTCTGCAAAGTCTCTAACATAACTCCGGATACCCTAACAAAAGCACTGCGACTCGTGACACTCCGGGAGGAAATGGAGCTCGCCAATCTAAAGCCGGAACATCTTCTACTCATCCGTATATACATGTGGCATGAAACGCGCCCCCGAAGGAAGGGGTCGGTACGGAATATGTCGAGCATGTAAAGCATGAAATACGGTAAGCAAGATCATGCGAAGAAGGAGTGTAGCAAATCATAAGGCTTGCTTTGAAACATAAATCATGCGTGTCAACATTATGTCAAACTCATTATGGAACCGAGAAAACATAATTAGATAATCATCTTGTACATACGCATAGATATAACGTGCCCCGGCCCTCTACAGTGAGGGCCCGCGGTAAGTAAAATCATCATATCTGTGTACATATATATATATATATATACGAAATGTAGGCCCTCTAGTGAGGAACTCGGTGAAGTAATCATCATATCATCATGCCATCATATATATATATATATATATATATACCGTACCCGACCTACAGTGAGGGACTCGGTGAATAGAATCATCATATGCCATCTGGCCGCCGTCCCCACGTCATCACGTCATCGTATCATCCGTATCATCGTATATATACCGTACCCGGCCCTCGAAGTGAGGGGTTCGGTGAACAATGCGATAGAGTGTGCACAAATGCGTGCCCGGCTCTGAGTCGGTGAAAGACATATTGAGGCTGGTACGAGCAGAGTAGTGAGAAACCATATGCACATAAATCATCATTACAGACTCAATGGATAAGTAAGTAGTAGATGCTCGAGAGTCAAAACGGTAATCATGTTAAATTCTTTCAAAGTCGCTAAGACTAAACAAAGGAAAATCTCGGGGACCACGGATGTGCATCAAACCAATCCGAGCCCGCCCATGAAAGTTAAAGTCATTATACGTTATAGAATCATTTACGAGCATATCAAAGCAATCCGGTTCTGTCTATGAAAGTTAGGGACATTTTCAACATAAAATTCTTTTGGAGCAAAACTCTTTATACCACGTTTGAATTCAATCACACAAAAGACATAAAGGCCATAGTTCTACCACATTAAGTATGCCAACACTAAGAGGTGGATATAAATCGTAAACATGCTCGAATCATAAGAGTGGAGTTACCCCTAGGCACAAATCATGTCACATCTTACTTCCCGTCTACGACATGCCAAAAGAAGGAAAAGAGTAAGCTTTACATACCTCGTCCGCTTCCTAAGCTAATCCAAACTTAAGTCTCGGCTTCTCAAGATCTACAATAATGTCGTTAGACACAAACATTAGTCATAAGCACTTAGGAATCCGATTCCAAGTTAGCACTTTATCTACGAAATTTAGCAGCATTTCCCCCTATAAATTCAACAACCCCGAGAATTCAACTCGGCCAAATCATCAACAACAATACCAAAAACCATACTAACAACATCAACGAGTAATTCAAACGCATTCTAACATTAGTAATTCTTTTCCATATGATTCGACGACATTTCATTACATTCAATTCAACTACATACTTTCAACATTAACGCTCACAAGTTCAAGTACTAATCCAAACCATTCATACAAGATTCAGAAGCAACTGTTATAGCTCGTACTTTGTACGTTGGGACATTCCGGGTTAACCATGAAAAGTTAAGGACAAGACGATTTCGGGATACGAGGTAGAGATCCTTAACCTCGATATTGTTTTAAGGAATAAGACCCTGATTTATTGGAATGGAATATTAAGGAAAATTTGGGACCAAAAGATGAATTATGAAAAGTTAGACATTTCATGAAAATTTGGGGCCAAAAGTGAAGTTTTGGAAATTTTAATTCATGAAAAAAAATGACCATGTGGACATGCACATGTGACTTGTGGGCCATAGGCCACATGTATGAGGTATATAGGTAATATAAGATGACTTATTAAGTCATCTTTACCATTTCATCTCCTAGAAATTTCAAGAAACAAAAAAAAAAAAAAAAATAAGAAGGAGAAAACGGCCATGGCTGGCCGAAATTTGCCCCCCAATTTTGATCATGGAAAATTATTTTCTTCTATGTTTGCTACTAATTGGAAGGTTCTAAACAACATGGAGCAATTGTTAGAGCAAGCAAACCCTTGGTTCATGCAAGCACCAACTCTAGTCAAGTGAAGAACTAAGTGGAAAAGGTAAGGTTCAATCTCATTTTTCATGTGTTATGGATGGTTTATGTGTGTTGTAGTATGTAGAAATGGATGAAAATCATGAAATCTTGGTTGTTGGTATTGAACCGTGGGGGGCTATGTTTGGCAGTATGTGTGTTGTGTGTAGGAATGAAGAACTAATTTTATTTAGCATGTTTTGGTTGTTGTTGCATGAATTCCATAATGAAAATGATGGTTTAATGATTTAAATGGAAGTTGGAATGGTTTGTAGGTTGTTGGAGAAGATAAGGTAATTTTAATATAATTTTTGTATTGTTGTGGTTAATGTTGTTAATGTGTGGAATGTTGGTGTAATTTATGGATTTGGAAGAAAGAAATGTGTCGTTGTAGTTTTGATTGAATTTGGAAGATTTCGGGCCTATGTAGTATATTGGTTGGGCTTGGACACTTTGTGAATTGGGTGAGAAGGTTCTTGAACCCCGTTTGAATGGCTTTGGATTTGTATTTGAATGTATGAACATTGGCATTGGCCTAATTGTATGTGGTTAAGTTGAACGTAAGTAGAATGTTGTCGAATTATGTAGAAAAGAATTGTTGAGGTTAAGAATGCGTTTTGAATTGGTTGTTGATGCTATTAGTATGGTTGTTATTGAAGATTCGGGCCGAGTTGAATTCTCGGGTGGTGAATTCTACAGGGGAAATG
The DNA here is from genome assembly GCF_029784015.1 of Lycium ferocissimum. Taxonomy (NCBI): domain Eukaryota; kingdom Viridiplantae; phylum Streptophyta; class Magnoliopsida; order Solanales; family Solanaceae; genus Lycium; species Lycium ferocissimum. The sequence goes on from NW_026719750.1 coordinate 4,520, forward strand.
CTGCCCAAATTTTTGTAAATAAAATGCTAACTTAGAATGGGATTTCTGAGCGCTTATGATTAATGTTTGGTGCTAAATGATGTTATTGTAGATTTTGGAGAAGCCGAGATGTAAGTTTGGATTAATTTAGGAACGGATGAGGTATGTGAAGCTTACCTTTTCTTTCTTTTGGCATGTCTTGATTGTATGTAGGCTAGAACACGAGTCTCGGGGTAACTCCATTCTTACGATCCGTGTCACACCCTAATTTCCGATAGGGCATGATGGGCACCCGACCCTTACTTAGGGCCGAGCGAACCCGCTGACTCTCATAATACACATAATCATACTGGGCCCGCAAAACATGTCAAAATGCGTATGAAAATTTTTCTGAAAACAAACATCTTGTTCGTCTTTTTCAAATCAAATAAAATCTATAAACACATGAAATTCATAACACAATGCGTAATGAAACATCGGGCTTTACATAGCCGTTTACAAACGGACATCTCATACACACGACACCGTTCGCAAAGTCTCTAACATAACTCCGAATACCATACAAAAGCATTGACTCGGCTGAACACTGTGAGAAATGGAGCTCGCCAATCCAAAATTTAACATCTTCGCTAACATCATCGCTTTCATCCGTGGGTACCCGCGGCTGCATGAAACGCCCCTTCGAAGAGTGGGGTCAAGATGAATATGTACTGAGTATGCAAAGCATGAAATACAAACAATGAAGTCATAACCGAAGTTGGGAGTAAAAAAAGTGCATAATAGCAGAATACCCGAGTGTTTGTGTCACGACCCAACCCCGTAGGCCGTGACTAGTGCCCGAGTTGGGCACCCAAACGCATTCATCGAACCCGAATCACACACAGCTGGCTTACGCGTATACAAATATCAAACGCTGTCTCAAACACATCTCAAACCCATTCATATATATATACATATACCGAAAGCCGACAAGGCTATCCGATGGCGCATTGGCCCAAAACATATAATATACAAACCCGTACGGGATAGGCACATAACCCACATATGCGTCTACTTCAGCCTCTAAGCAGACTAACGAGAATCTCATATGACGGACAGTGGCCCCGCCGTACCCCCGAACACACACACATATGCAACGAACGAGTATGTACCAAGATATAGGCTCCGGATAAAAGGAGCGCTCCAACACAGCAGGATAGGTCTCCTAAGCTGGCGGATCGCCAATACGGGGCGTACTCAGATTCGGCGGCATGAAACGCGACCCCGAAGAGTGGGAATTCGGTACGAAATATGTCTCGAGTATGCAGCGTAAAATACAAGCATAAATCCGAGTCACGCTCGAAACGAAGTACCGAAAGTAAGTACATTTCAAAATGCCAAATGTTTATTTTCAAAATACAAAGCATGCGTAGGCACGAAAATATGGTCGCACTTGTCGATGGCGCCATAACACGAATAACACCGTAAGGTTTCAAATCTCCGTACAACCCCGAACATAACACATCATCACAACACAACATAAGCCATATCACGGCATAACTCATAAACGGGCAGAGCTCTATGGCGAGGTCTCGGAACCGTAACACAAGATAACCCGGAATATATCATAGTGCGCACGACAACATAACCAGCCCGGGAATTGGTGAAAGATGTGCCTTCAACACACGCACGAGCAGAGGCCGTGAGTAACCATATATGCATAAATCATTATCATAAGTTCAAAAAGTAAGTAAAATGACCATACTTGGGAATCGGGAAAAATCGTCATACCAAACTCTTTCAAACGTCATCAGAAATGTACAAAGGAAGGTCGCGGGACCCACGGACGAGTGTCAACCCGAGCCGGGCCCGCCTATATGGAAAACATACTTGCCACACGTCTACAACCTCCACAATGATATCGAGGCAATCCGAGCCCTTAGTCGAAAGTTATGAGCGTTCGTAGTTTCAACATCGTTTAAGAATAAAACTCTTTTGAAAACCAAGTTTTTATGCAACTTTAAAATCAATTATTCCAACAACATCAAAACCAATATTTTCTCACATCAACATACGAGTACCAAAAGACAAAACGCGAATCATAGACATGCTCGGATTGTGAGAATGGAATTTTCTCGAGGCTCGTATCGTAGCCTATATTCAACTAAGACATGCCAAAAGAAAGAAGAGTTAAGCTTTACATACCTCGCCGCACACAAACGAATCAAATCAAACTTATATCTCGAATTCTCCAAGATCTACATAACATCAATAAATACCAACGTCAACCAAGCATTTAGAAGTTCATTTCCAACTAACACATAATCCTACGGAAATTTGGGCAGCACTTCCTTTATAAATGGACCAACCCCGAGAATTCAACTCGGCCAAATTCAACAACACAACAACACCAACAATCATTCCAACAATATCCACAATCAATTCGCAACACATTCGAACATCAAAATTTCTTCTCCATACATTCCAACAACATTCCAATTATGCTTACTACAACTACATACATACAAACCAACATGTAACCAAACTAACACATATTCAATTATCAATCCAAAACCATTCACACAATATTCAAGAACTCTTTAAATAATTCATGCAATATTTCCAACAATCCAATAAATACTCCATTCCACCCGAAATGGTCCCCAAACCCGAGAACTTCAACTCTAACACATTTCTCGATTTCAAATCATGATTTGCTCAACAATCCCTACTCTAACCATGTCATTTCCATAAATATAAAAATTACACTAAATACACAAAATCTTCCAAAACAGCCCACAACACTTACAATACCAACTCAATCATCAACCTCTATTTCCAACACAAAATCCACATAACAACAACAACCAAAATTCCAAGAAAACTAATTCATTTCTTGACACACATAAAGGCCATATTCGGCCAACACACCCATATATATACTTCATGATTTTTATTCATTTCAACACTTCACAATAACCAAACATGCTACATAAACTTAGTTCATCACTTAGACACACAACACACTTGCACACGGCCACACACCATAGCACACGGCTCAACTTCATGTTGCCATATCTCATGAATTTCATCCATATCAACATACAACAACACACATAAACCTTCCATAACTCATAAAACAAGATTAGAACTTACCTTTCTTCACAACTCCTCAACTTGTCCAAAGTTGGCCAAGGATGAAAACGAACAATCCAACGCTTGAAACAACAATTCCACATTACCAAGCACCCTTGAATTAGTAGGTTTGCTTGAAGGAATTTTTTTTGGTGGCTAAATCTTGGACTCTCTTTTCTTGTTCTTGGCCGAACAAACTCCCTATGTTTTCTCTCCAAGGTTCTTGATTGTTCTAAGTCTTGAAATGATGAAGAAATGGTCTTTAGTCATCACTTATATTACATATGTGTATACATGTGGCCATGGCCCACTCCAAAGGTGGCCGGCCACATGGCCATATTTTCTCCCTCTCTTTCTTTCAATAATTGGCCATTTTCCAAATATTCCATCTTTGGTCCCAATTTTTTTCCTAAATGTTCCATGTCAATAAAATCACGCGCTTAAGCCTTACGACAAAACCGGCGGTCACACCGTCTCGACTTCGCATCCCGAATGGTCTTAACCCTAACTTATCATAGTTAACCCGAATCGTCCCGACGTTCCAAATACGGGATATAACGAGTTTATGCCGTACAAATCATACTTAAGAGGTACGTAAGACACATACGATAATCGAATGCCAAATGCTTGGCTCTCTTTGAAAACATTTCGTCTCATATATGCGAAAATCAAACACATATACCGCGGCCAAATACCCAGCGGTCAATATCATACACGTACCGCGCCATATACCCGGCGGTATTATCACACATACACACATACACACATACACACATACCAAGGCCAGGAACCCAACTATTAATACACACACCTAAGATATCATGTCAGAACTCCACGTCTCCTAATACTATCATATACAACACAAACATTCACAAAGACTCAACAAAGATAATCAAAGTGAACTATCGTTTGTAAGCCAAAACGGTAGGGGTCAAATCGCATTTTCTTCCGAATATCACTCGGGGGTCGGGAAAATAGTCATATTAAGCTTTTTCAAAAGTAGGTCGTTAAAACCAAACGTAGAAAGCCGCGGGACCCACGGACGGGCGTCAACCCAATCCGGGCCTGCCTATGATAATTAAAATCATTACTTGTCATGAAATCGTTATAAGATATCAAAGCGATCCGAGCTATTTCTTGAAAGTTACGGTCGTTCGTAGTTTCGAAATCGTTTAGGAACAAATCTCTTTTAAAAAAACAAAAACTCTTTTGAAAACCTTAAAAATTCAATCATAAAAAAGTCATAAGGATCATAACTCGACCGCATTAAGGATATGAGTATCAAGAAACAAATAAGAATCGTTTCGGCTCAAAGCAATCCAACACCGTTCGCCATGAAAGCTTACGAACATTTTTAGACATAAGATCTTTTCGGAGTAAACCGTTTACACAACTTTTCAAACCCAATCATATCAAAGACATACGAACCACGACGACCATACTAAGGATGCCAACATCAAAGCAAATATGAATCACAAACATACTCGAAACTTAAGAATGGAGTTACCCCGAGGCACAAATCATGTCATACCTTAAATCCCGTCTAAGACATGTCAAAAAAAGGAAAGGTAAGTTTTACATACTTGGTTGCTTCTAAAGGCTAATCCAAACTCAAATCTCGGCTGCTCTAAAATCTACAATAACATCAACCCATACCAAACATTAGCCATACACACACTTAGGAATTCAATTTCATGCCATCACTTTTATCTACGAAATTTGGAAAGACTTCCCCTATAAATTCAACAACCCCGAGAATTCAAATCGGCCAAATCATCAACAACAATACCAACAACCAAACTACAACATCAACAATCAATTCAAAATGCATTTCTAACATTAGTAGCTCTTACATAACTTCACAACATTCATACATTCCACATACTCTTACTTCCCTCACTCACATTCAAACCAATATCAACGTTTATACATTCGATTACTAATCCAAAACCATACGGACAATATTCAAGAACGCTTAAACAATTCACACAATTTTTCCAAACAACCAAAACCATATCGACTCTCCGAAATTGTCTCCAACCCGAGAACAACACCAAACACATTCTTCTCTTCCAAATTCATAATTTACACCAACAACAATTCAACAATACCAACATTAACCATAATATTTCCAATTTAAAAATACTTCATAAACATTCCATATGTGTGTTTGTCACACCCCAATCTTCTAGTGGTGTGATGGGCACCCGACCTTACTTAGGGCCGAGCGAACCCTCTTACTATCGTAACACTCGTAGCTATCCGGGCCTTTAGCCAAATCATAAATACATAGCGATAGTTTTTTTTTTTTCGAGTAAAAGACAAACATGCTTTTCATACTTTTCCAAATCAAACAAGAATCGCAACGTGTAATACTTTTAATACAATGCCATGACAATACTAGCGGCTTATGGAGCCGCTCACGGACCGATACATCTTATACCCACGACACGTTCGCAAAGTCTCTAGCTGCGATCGGGAATCATAGCACATGTACGCCGGCTCGCAACTCTCCATGCGAATGAAGCTTGACATTCTTTGTCAAGTCATCTTCTATAATGGCTCCTACTCGCTTGGAAATTACCGCACTGCCGCGGTACGAAAAGCGACCCCGGAGAGAAAGGGGTCGGCGCACGCAGCAATCGCACCGAGTATGTAAGGCATGAATAGTAGCATAGTAAAGAGATATAACGTATGAATAATAACATCTCGGTACATTTAGAACTTGTCATGGGATAAGTAACTTTGTACACATATGAATGCCTTCTTGGCAATTGCCATGTATGCTTAGACTTTTTTCGAAAAAACGGTGTTCCTTATTCACATATGCAGGGACGTAACATTTCGGATAAACGATTACCTTTAATCATACGTACGGCCGAATACATCGGCTCTCCTCCCCCCTTCCCCACGGCATCTAACACGTCATACAATGCACGTTACGGTACGCCGCATCCCGGCTCTCCCATATCCCGCGTCCGGCCGTTACATCCCGTATTTTGGACCCTCAGTAAGTCAAGGCAAGTGACAAGTCGCGTATGGAAAATTGTAAAGTTGGAATAATAAGAAAGGCCAGGGGTAAAAGGTAAACTTGCAAGACTCATGGAAATACGGAGAAAGGCTAGGGGCAAATTTGGAACTAAGGAAAATATTTTTCATGAATTAAGAGAAATCTCCTAGAATTTTTAAGAAAGGGCCACTTGGCCGTGGCCCCAGCTTGCAAAACATGGCCAGGCCAGAATTGAGCCAAACAGGGACCATATGGTTGGTTATAATTTGGAAGTAGGCTATATGTATATATAAAGGAAAAGATGACTAATTCATCTTGTTCCCTAGAACTTTCAAGAAAGCAAAGCAAGAAAGAGAGAGGAGAGAAAGAACAAGGCCAATTCGGCCAAGCTTGAAGAAAAGAGAAAAAACCGAAAAAAAAAGAAAGAAAAAAGAGAGAATTTCAACTGATGCCATAGCCAAACAATCCCTGAGAAGTTCTTAGTAAGTCAAGTGGTTTGTGGAGCAAGAAAACACATATTCATACAGCCGAATTGAGTCAAGTTTAAGAGTCGAGGAAAAAGGTAAGGTTTAATTCCTCCTTGTATGTTATGCGAGTGTTTATGCATGTTGTGGATTATGAAAATGGATGAATTTCATGTGTCGGGAAGTGTGTGTGTGTGAAAGGCAATAGCCGTGTAGGTGGTGAAGTGTGCTCGAGTTGTATCGTGCTGTGTTGTGCGTTGGTTGTTGGAAGAGGAAAATAAAGAAATTTTGAAAAGTATGTTTAAGGGATGGCTTGGCCAATGCTAGGTTTTAAGGTGTGATGAATTGATTTTTTTTAGAATGGAAATTGTTGTTTGATAGGTTCTATGATGTTAGAATAAAGATTTAATGGTTTGGGGGAATGAAAATTGATTGTTGTGCTTGAATTTGAAAGAAGGAAAAAAAAGGTTTTTTTCTTAAATTGGAAAGTGTGGTAAGTAGTATATTGATGGTATTTTGGAATATCATGTGAATTAAATTGTATTGTTTTTAATTGTAGAATTGTAGAATTGCATTGAAAAGAATTGAATAGAGAAAATGAATAAAGTGGTTGTTGGGGATGAATTAGTAAGTAGAAAAAGCGTTGGAAGGTCTCGTTGTTATATGAGAATTTTGGGGAATATGGGAAAATTTTTGAATTGTTGAATATTGGATATACAACTTGAAA